>NC_044313.2:51580777-51700270 GCF_007474595.2 Lynx canadensis | reverse complement strand
ACGCTCTCTCTCTCTCCCTCTCCCTCCCCCCGTCTCTCTCTCTCTCTCCCCCCGTCTCTCTCTCTCTCTCCCCCCGTCTCTCTATCTCCCCCCTCTTCCCCCCTCCCCCCCCCTCATTCTACAGTTTATTTTTTTTTTGACGAGTGTGAGCAGGGGAGGGGTAGAGAGTTGCCAGATCCTTTGTCTAAGTACATCTGCAAAGTCCCTTTGCCATGTAAGGTAACAGATCCACAGGGTGCAGGGACTAGGGCATCTTACAGGGGTGTGGGGAGCATTATTCTGCTTATGACAATGGGCAAGAAGACATCAGGTGGTAAAAGTAAATATGTTTTTCTTGATAGTTTTAAAAAGAGCTTTCTTGAACTTGTGGAATCAGCCTAATTGTTACAATTAAAAAGTGATTATTTTTGTTGTAAGGATATTTACTCTCCAGGAAACATACTATAAAACTTTGCTTTACTCTTGCCTATGGTACAATTCGAAGCAACCTCCTTTTACTCCCCTTCCCCCCCCCCCATCCTTGGTTCCCAAGAGAAGATTCGTCCCATTTTTCTAACTATATTCTTTTTTTTTAAAACCTAACAACCAACCCCCAAAATGTCAGTCTCCAAATGTCCTACATGCTTCTGTCTCTGCTATGGGGAAGACCAGTGTCTGATCTGAATGGGCTGGAACAGATGGTCGTGCTAGTACCTGATGAGAAACCGTGGCTTGGCCCAAAAGGGGTCTTGGTGAGGATGACCTGGCCTCTCTGAGCACACTTCAGAATTTCTATGCTGGATGGCAGGAAAAAAGCACAGGAAGTGCATGAACGGATGCATGGATAAACCAAAAGTGGTATGTCCATATAATGGAATATTACTCAACCTTAAAAAGGAATGCAGTACTGGTACATGCTACAATATGATGAACCTTAAAAACATTATGCAAAGTGAAAGAAGGCTGACACAAAACATCAGACACTTTGTTTGTTTATTTATATGAAATGAGAAAATACAGATGAATCCATTCAAAGATGAAGGCTGCTAGCGGTTGGGTGAGGGGAGGAAGTGACTGCTTACTGAGTATGAGGTTTCCTTTGGAGATAATGACCATTT
Organism: Lynx canadensis; assembly: GCF_007474595.2. NCBI lineage: Eukaryota > Metazoa > Chordata > Mammalia > Carnivora > Felidae > Lynx > Lynx canadensis. Next base: position 51,699,173 of record NC_044313.2, on the reverse strand, counting down.
TTGGGGCTCTTGGTGACTGAACTGGGGAATTTCTGGCTGGGCTGAAGGTGTTGGAGCTTGTTGTCCTCCTCGCCTTTTGCCCTTTCCCTGAAGTCCCTCAATAAAATGCTTTGATTCCCTCTCTCCAAAAAAAGTTTTGGAACTAGATAAGGGTGATGGTTATACAACGTTGTGAAGGTCATATACTACTTAACTATTGAAAGTGGTTCATTTCATGTAAAAAGAATTTTACATCAATTAAGAATAAAGACTTAAGTTTTCTGGTCCAGCATGTAACAAGCTTGGAAACCTGGTACATTATAACAAAAAGTAAAAAAGCTAAACAAACTGGAAAATAGCTTTACTTAAATCCATAAGAGAAATGGGGTCACAGGGCAAACCGCCTCCCAAATTGGAGAGACTGACAAGCAAATACGGAGAATCACAACTTACCAGAAGAGCAACATCCCTGGGAACCATTGCCCTGGGTAGAGAAACCTCAGTTGTAACTGATGAATTACTGGAAGTACGGTGTGAACAACTGAGAGTTACTAATTTGAAGGGTGCCCAGTCATCAGAGGCCCCCACACTTTGGTGTGTGTTACTTCCTGGATCTCTACCAGGTTCTCAGAGTAAATAGGGAGGAAAATCCCATTGTGCTTCTGGCAGTCCAGAGCAGGGAGTGGAACTGTTTTGAAACACGACAGAGCATTCTGTACTTAGTGTTTGCTTTTAGGAGAATTCATCAGAGCCTAATGTACCTGCAAGAAGGGAGATTCCCAAATTCAGCCTACTCTAGTCATCCTATCTACAGAGAAGCACATATGAAGTTCAGTCCAGAGGCACATGCTCTGAAACTAAAAGATGGAAATCTGATAGGATTATAAAATGTTTCCCTTCCCCCCATATATTACTAAAGGCCCATTTGCAGCAGTTCTTCTTGCTCAGTGCATTATGCCCAGTTATCAAGAAAAACTTGTAAGACATACTAAAAGGCAAGAGACAGAGTAAGACTTGATTGTGGCAGGGACGTTGGAATTACCAGATGAGGAATTTAAAACAACTGATAAACATGCTAAGGGCTCTAATGTACAAAGTACACTTCATGGAGAAACAGATGGGCAATGTAAGCAGAGACCTGGAAATTCCAAAAACCCAAAAACTCTAGAGATCAAAAACATTTAGGTGAAGAATGCCTTTGGGCTTATTAGTAGATATGACACAGCTGAGGAAAGAACATCTGACCTTGATGGTATTGAAGTAGAAACATTTAAAACTGAAAAGCAAAGAGAAAAAAGAATTAAAATAGTAGAATTGTTGGACACCTACAAAAGGTATAGTATACCTCGACTAAGAATACCAGAAGGAGAAAGAAGAAATGGTGAAAACCATTACTGAGAATTTCTCCTAAATTAATGTCATACTGAACCTCATGTTGAGGAAATTTGGAGAGAACCAAGTGCGGTTAATGTCAAAACCAACAACAGAAACAACACATAGGTATCTCATTTTCAAACTACAGAAAATCAAAGTTAAAGACAGAAAAAATCTTGGAAGCAGCCCCCCCCCAAAAAAAAATCAAAGATGAGAATTACATCTAACTACTTTTTAGAAACTATGCAAACAAGATTGTGTAGTAAAATACTTAAAATGTTGGGGAGAATTAAAAAAAAAAAAAACCCACAACCTAGAATTCTGTACCCTGTGAAATTATCCTTCACAAGTAAAGGAAAAATATTTCTTAAGATGAAAATTGAGATTTGTTGCCAGTAGACCTTACAAAAAATGTTAAAAATTTCTTTAGATAGGAGAGTGATAACAACTCTGCATCCCAATAAATGGAGAAAAGCATTTGAAAAAATGCAACCTGCTTTCATAATAAAAACTGTCAAGAAATGGAATATAGAAGGAACATCCTTTCATGTAATAAAGGCTATATTTGACAAGATCATATAGCACTCATAATGGTGAAAGTTTGAAACTTTTGCCATGGAGATCAGGAACAAGACACAGGTAGGTGCGCTGTCAATATTTGTACTCAACATAGTACTGGAAGTCCTTATTGGAGCAATTAGGCAAGAAAAGGAAAAGGCCTCCAGAGAAAAAATTGTTTGACATAATCTTGTATCCTGAAGATGCTACCAAAAAACTTAGATTTCATAAATGAATTCAATAAAGTTTAAGAATACAAGATCAACACACTTGATCATGCTAATAATGAAATATCTGAAAAAGGAAATTATTCCATTTACAATAGCATAAAATTAGGAACAAGTTTAATCTAGAAAGTTAAATATATACCAGAAACTATAAGCCATTTATGAAAGACCTTTAAGATCTAAGTGACCTGTATTCATGGATACTATCCCAAGCCATCTGTAGATTCAGTGCAAGTCCTATCAAAATTCCAATTGTATTTTTCACAGAGAAGAGGTAATCCTAAAATTGATAGGAAATCACAAAAACCCTGAATAGCCAAAGAAATCTTTGAGAAAGAACAATACTGTAGGTATCATACTGGCTGATTTCAAACTACATTACAATGATGTAGTAATCAAGACAGTATGGTACTGGCTTACCAGGGGAACAAAGCAGAGTCCAGAAGTAAACCCATGCATATATAGTTAATATTTGACAAGGAAGCCAAGAATACTCAGTGGGGAAAGTATATAGTTTCTTCAATAAACTGTTAGGAAGACTGGATATCCACATGCAAAAGAATGAAATTGGACCCCTTAAGCCACTTAGAAAAATTAACTGGCAATACATTTAAGAGTTAAGAGTTTTATACTGAAAGTATAAAACTCCTAGAAGAAAATAAGCAGAAGCTCTTTGACATCGGGCTTGACGATGATTTGTTGACTGACACCAAAAGCATAACCAAAAACAAAAATCAACCAGTGGGACTATGTGAAACTAAAAATTCTATACAGCAAAAGAAACAACAAAATGAAAATGGCAACCTATGGAATTGCATAAAATATTTGCATGCCATATATTTGATAAGGGGTTAATATCCAAAATATAAGGAATTTCTATAACACAATAGTAAAAAAAAAAAAAAAATCCAACTAAATGGGCAGAGGACTTGAATAGAATTTTTTCCAAAGAAGACATGTAAATGGCCAACAGGGACATAAAAAGGTATTCAACATCACTATTCACCAGGGAAATGGAAATCAAAACTACAATGACCTATCACCTCATACCTACTAGAGAGGCTATTACCAAACCAAAAAAACCCCACAAATGATAGGGAGGATGTGAAGAAAAGGGAACCCTGGTGCAGTGTTCATAGAAATGCAAATTGGTACAGCCACTATGTAAAATAGTATGGGGATTCCTCAAATATAGAACTACCCTATGATCCAACAGTCCCAGTTTTGAGTATATATTTGGAGGAGATGAAATCTTTTTTGAAAAATTTTTTAACGTTTATTATTTTGACAGGGAGAGAGGGAAGGAGGGAGGGGCAGAGAGAGAGGGAGACACAGTATCCAAAGCAGGCTCCAGGCTCTGAGCTGTCATCACAGCTAATAACACACTTGGAAGTAACACATGAGTCAAAGAAGAAATTTTCAAAAAATGAAAATTTGTGGGATGCAGCAAAAGCAGTGCTTAGAGGGAAACTGATAGCCATGAATGCATTTGTTAGAAAGCTATGAAGTCAATCTAATGTTTTTAAAATTTGTTTTGAGAGAATGAGAGCACAAGTTGGGGAGGAGCAAAGAGAAGGAGAGACAGAATCCCAAGCAGGCTCTGTGCTACCAGCACAGAACATGATACCGGGCTTGATCTCATGAACTTGGGAGATCATGACCTGAACTGAGATCAAGAATTGACCCTTAACCAACTGAACCACTCAGGTGCCACCAATCTAATCTTAATGTATTCTTTTCTAGTTCATATTAAGAGTAAAAAGTGAAAAATTAATAAAAACAGAAATTAATGAAATTGAAAACAGAAAATCAGTAGAGGAAACCAATGTAGCTGGAACTTTGGAAAAGACCAATAAAACTTACATACCTCTAACCAGGCTAAAAAGAAGAGAGGACACAAGTTACTAATAGTGTTAATGAAAGAGGAGACCTCTCTACAGATATCATGGACTCTATTCACTAAAATTTTTTTTAATGTTTATTTTTGAGACCAAGAGCTAGAGAGAGAACATGTATATACGCAAGTGAGCAGGGGAAGGACAGAGAGAGGGAGACACAGAATGCGAAGCAGGCTCCAGGTTTTGAGCTGTGAGCACAGAGCCCGATGTGGGTCTCGAACTTCTGAGTTAGGAGATCATGACCTGAGCTGAAGTTGGATGCTTAACTGACTAAGCCACCTAAATGCCTTCAGATCTTACAGAGTTTAAAAGGATAATAGAAAAAAATCAACAACTCTATGATCACAGATTTGATGAACTATGTGAAATGGACCGGTTCCTTGAAAGACCTAATCTGCCAAAACTCCAGAAGAAACTGATAATAAGCCCATGTCTATTAAAGAAATTAAAAAACAATAGCCTTCCCAAACAGCACCAAGCCTGATGGATCACTGCTGAATTCTACCAAACATTTAAAGAAGAAATATCAATTATCTACAATCTCTTTAAGGTAGAAGCAGAGGGAATACTTCGTACCTTATTTTGTGAGACCAGCATTATTCTAATGCCAAAACCAAAGACCCGAGAAAATGAGAATATAGTATCTCCCATGAATACAGATAAAAAAATCTTCAACAAAGTATACCTTGAATTCAACAATGTATAAAAAAACTATACACCACAACCAAGTAAAATTTATTCCAGTTATACAAGACTGATTTAGCATTAGAAAATCAATGTAATTCATCACATCAATAGACTAAAGAAAAATCATATGATCATACAAATAGATGTGAAAAAAGCATTTGACAAAATCTGGTACCCATTCATGGTAAAAACTGTCAGTAAACTAGGAATAGAGGAACTTCTTCAACTTGATAAAGAACATTCATAAAAAAGACCTAGCTAACATCATACTTAATGGTAAAAAATTTACTTTTTCTCACTAAGACCAGGGACAAGGTCCCTGAGAATCCTAATAAGAGAAGATAAGGAAATGTATACAGATGGGAGGAAAGAAATAACACTCTGCGGATGACACAATGTAGAAAGTCTGACAGTTGACAAAAATCTGGATAGAAGGTTAATGTACAAAAGTCCACCATTTTACTTTTATTTATATATTGGCAACTAACAACTGTACTTTGAAATGAAAAACTTATTTAAATTAGCTACTACGCCTGACCAAAGTGAAATACATATGTATAAATGTAACAAAATAGGTATAAGATCTATATGAAGACAATTAAAACTCTGTGGGGCTCAAATACACAAACCACGATATCATGACCTGCGCCAAAATGAAGCATCAGATGCTTGAATGAGCCACCCAGGTTATTGAATTCCATGTTAATGAATATGAAGACTCAATGTTGTCAAGATACCAATTCTTCTCAACTTGATTTGTAGATTCAACATACTTCTGATTCTGGTGAGATAGCAAAATCCCAGCAAGCTGTTTTGTGGGGGTCAGCAAATGATTTCTTAAGTTTATGTGGACAGGCAAAGGACCCAGAATAACCAACACAGTACTGAAGAACAACATAGTTGGAACAGTGACGCTATCCAACTTCAAGACAATCAAGTGTACTTACAGTATCAAAATACTGTGACAGTGGTGAAAGAAAGATCAGTGGCACAGAATAGAGCCCAGAAAAAGACTCATGTAAGTACACTGATCTTTGACAAAGTTGCGAAGAGAATTTCATAGAACAAAAAACAGTCAACAAATGGTGCTGCAGCAATTGGATATCCACATGCAGGAGAATGAGTGTAAGTGTAGACCTTATACCCTTCACAAAAATTAATTCAAAAAGGATCATAGATCTAAGTGTAAAATGTAAAACTATAAAACTCCTGTGAAACTAAAAAACTATCTCTTAGATGATAATAGTAGAAAACCTAGGTCTTGGGTGCGATGGTGAATTTTTCACACATGATTTATGAAAGAAGTAATTGAGAGGCTGGACTTCATTGAAATTAAAACTTCCATTCTGCAAAGGACAAGGTTAAGAAAAAGACATGAAAAGCAACAGACTGGGAGGAAATATTTGCAAAAGACACATCTGCTAAGGCTCTTCTCAAAAATATAGAAATAACTCTTAAAACTCAATGAGAAAAGGGGCACTTGAGTGGCTCAGTCAGTTGAGTGAATGTCCAGCTTCATCTCAGGTCACTTGAATTCAAGCCCCACATCGGGGTGGCTGCTGTCACTGCAGAGCCCACTTCAGAGATCCTCTGTCCCCCTCTCCCTGTCCCTCCCCTACTTGCATTCTCTCAAAAGTAAACCAAAACTCAATGAGAAAACAAACAACTTGACTAAAAAAAAGTCAAGGACCTTAGCAGACACTTAACCCAAGAAGATCTACAGCTGGCACATAAGCACATGAAAAGATGCTCCACATTGTTTGTCATCAAGGAAATGCAAATTAAAGCAAGATACTACAACCTGCCTGTTAGAATGGCCCAAATGTGGAACACTGGCAATGCTAAATGCCGGCCAGGCTGTGGAGCAATAGGAGCTCACATTCATTGCTGCTGAGATAGCAAACTGTTAAAGCCACTTTTTAATTTTAAGTAGGTTTATTTTGAGAGACAGTGTGAGCAGGGGAGGGGCAGAGATGGAAGAGAATCCCAAGCAGGCTCCACGCCACCAGCACCAGAAACCATGAGATCATGACCTGAGCCAAAATCAAGAGTTGGATGCCTAACTGACTGAGCCACCCAGGTGCCCCTGTTAGAGCCACTTTGAAAGACAATATGGCAGTTTCTTATAAAATTAAATATACTTGTACCATATGATCCAGCAGTCACACTCCTTGGTACTTACCGAAGGGAGTTGAAAACTATGTTCGCTCAGAAACACGCATGTAGATGTTAATAGCAGTTTTAATCATAATTGCCCAATATGTTGGTAGCTGAGATGTCTTTCAGTAGGTGAATGGATAAAGTGTGGTGTATCCAGACAGTGAAATATTATTTAGTGCTATTAAGATATGAGCTGTGGAGCCATGAAAAGACTTGGAGGAACCTCAAATATGCATCCCCAAGTGAAAGAGGCCAATCTGAAAAGGCTACACACTATGACTCGGACCTTCTGGAAAAGGCAAAATTTTAGAGATAGTAAAAAATAGCTGTGTTTATGATGGTTTGGTGGAGAGATGGAGGATGGGTAGGCAGAACACAGAAAACTTCTAGGGCAGTAAAAACTATAATACTCTAAAGGTGGATACGGGTCATCATTAGATGTTTATCCAAACATATGGAATGTCTGATACCACAAATGAACCCTAATGTAAACTGTGAACTCTGGGTGATGAGGATGTATCTATGTAGATTCATCAGTGGTAACAAATAAGGGGATGCTGATAAAGGGGGAGGCTATGCATGAGTTGGGACAGGAGGTATATAGGAAAATCTGTATGTTAGGTTCAGTTTTGCTGTGAGCCTAAAACTGCTCTAGAAAAAAAAATGTTTAAAAAACCAAACAAAAAAAGGAAGCCCAAAGGCATCACTGTCAGAGTATGAAGAGATGAAGATCAGATGAAGATGAGATTTGGATATTCTCTTGGAACAGAAGGGGAGAAAGTCTCTTTTAAAACTCCCATCTATCTACTTTGGCTCCTGGTTCTATTTGTTGCATTCTTAACACTTGTACTTGGTGGTTGCGGCAGTAGAAGTAGAAAGTCGTTGTTACTAAGTACAGTTGACCCTTGAACAATGGGGAGGCATTGCATCACCACTTTCCCCAAACCTGGGCAGTCACAAATGTGTGTATGAAAGTTTTGACTCCCCCAAAACTTAACTCCTAATAGCCTACTATTGACCAGAAGCCTTATGGATGTGTAAACAGTCGATAAAAACATATTTTGTGTATTATAGACTGTGTACTCTATTCTTGGAATAAAGTAAGCTAGATAAAATGAAATGTTAAAATCATAAGAGAAAACATATTTGCAGTAATGTATTTATAAAAAACAACGTACATCTAAGTGGACTCACACAGTTCAAACCTGTGTTGTTCAAAGGTCAAGTGTATATGCACCTAACTCTAAGGCAGGCCCTATTCCATACTCTCTAAATGCACTGACTGAGTCCTCATAACAACCTTATGAAGTAAGTACTGTGATTATCCTCAGCAGATTCAGTACCTTGGGGCAGAAGCTAATAACTTCATTGAGGTCATACAACTAGTAAGTTGCAGTCTGGCTCCAGAGACTGAATTGCCACCACCTCCCAAACCCAGAACATTCATTTGGAAGGGCCTTAGAGGTCATCTGATTTAAGGGTCGCAAATTAAAAGCCTCCATGCAGAGAACATGAAAGGGCAAACCAGTTTTGTGGAGGTTTAGGAGTGGTGGGTCAGTAAAGAGAGGTGTTAAGAAATAAAAAAAAGCTGTGGAGGCCGGTTCTAGGTTATCTGGGGGAAGTCGTATAGCCTTCTGGCCACCAGATTGCAACTCTAATTTAGTTCACCCTTATTTTAAAGAGAAGGAAACTGAAACAAAAAGAGGTGAGACAAATTGTCTGAGTCACCCAGCTTGTGTCAGAGGAGACCTGGGTGCTCAGCTTTGAGTGCCAGACTCCCCTCCTTTGTCCTACACCATGGGATCATTAACTCTGTGGGGTCTGAGGCCAACACTTATGTTACCTTGGGGCTGAACATGAATGACTCATTTACTAACCACTAACTGAACTGAAATGACCCCTAAGCACGTATCTGGAGGGGGTAGAGACAAGACTGAAGCTCCAGGTCAAGTGGACACAGAGGCAGCTGAGGGAGTGATCTCTCTGGATGTAGAGAGGGTGGAGGCTGTCCCTCTGTCCTCCGCACAGCAGAAGCTGGCTCTGAGCTGAACACTCCTGCCTGGGGTGGTGTGGTGGCAGAGGGGACATCTGAGCATCATTCTTGTCCCGACTTGGTGTCCTTCTAGTAGTGTGACCCTGGGCAGTCATTTCTCTTTTTGAACCTTAGTTTTATCACTTGTAAATTGGAGCTTCTATCACTTGCTCTCTTTCATCATGAGGGTGTTGGAAAGGGAAGGGGGTAATGTGGGCAAGAGAGCTTCATAAATGGTAAATTACTGTCCACATGCAAGCTGTTCCTGTTACATCTGGCTTTCCCTGGGTAGAGAGCCTGTGAGGACAGGCGCATGAGCGTGTGTGCTCATGTGTCCTCCTGGAAAAGGCTGTGTCCCATTGAGCTAGTCCTTCTTTCAAGACTTCCCATAATTACATGGTGGCTGATGCGGGTGTTGGTGCTAAGCTTGCTGAGCAACTGGTAATTACTGAAGGAGAAAAAGCACTGGTACAACCGGAGCCCAGTTCTGCTGCCCAGGGGCCTCTCTCTGAACTGTTATAATCTTTTTTTTTTTTTTTTTTTTTTTAATATATCTCATCTGAAGTGGGAAGCAAAAAGATTCAATTGCACAGACTTGAAACACACATAGCTGGGAGCCATGTGGGTACTGTGTGGTACAGGGACCTCCCCTCAAATCTGTACTGGGGATGTGTAGTAACTGCAGTGACCATACAACTTACTGTCCAAACTGGGATTCTTTTGAAAAGAAAAGGAGGAGCTATTAATAGTTATGCTGGGGAAACTGGCCTAACCCAGGGCTGTCCCAGAGTGGGATGTGTAGTGACTCTATTGATAACATCTGAACATCTCAGAGCAATTTTAAGCCCAGGGCAGATTGTGATGGCAGCTGGCCTTTAGCTTCCCCATTCTGTGCTTTTCACCTCTGTCCACTCCAGGACCCCTTCTCCTATCTGCTCCTTTCTGAGGCACCAGTCCCCTTAGTGTCTGATGTAGTGTCAGCCCTCCACTTGACAATTTGCCTATAGAAGAAGCATCTGAAAACACGGGGTTGGAAGACTTGAGGATGCTAGTGTTTGATGGCTTTGCTTTGGACATGTCTCTTCTCTGACCTTGGTTTTCCCATTTGCAGTATGGGGATGAGATACCAGCTTCATGGGGTTGCTGTGAAGATTAAACAAAATTTATGTGAAAGTGATTCATGACTACTGAAGGGTTAATATAAATGTAAGTTATTAAGATTATAAATGAGTCTGGAACATAGTAATCTAAAGAATGAGTTTTTAGTAGAATTTCTAGCCTTGGGAAGGGACATTTTTGAGGAGATTGGTCTTTTCGGGACCCTCAAGTCATGTAGGCATCTACCCAATAAATAACTGATCTTGATTGTGGAGACAGAAATATGTGAGTTTGAATCTGTTGTCTGTGTAGTTGTATGACCTTTGGCAAGATTTTCAGCTTCTGGTTTCGTAATCTGTATGATGGTGATCAAATATTTATACTTGAAGACCCTGGTGATGACTGAGACAGTATCTACAAAGCACTTAGTGAGGTGCCTCACTTTGAGAGTACACAGACTCTCAAAACATTAGCCATCCTTTATTTGTTACTCTGCCTGGATCATTGGGATAGGATTTGGGAAGTTGGTACAGATTACCCTAATGGAATTCTCTGTGTAGATGTTTTCCTCCCTTAAAACGGTGGCCTTTGTAGCCATCAGATGAAGACCTATGGGAAATCTTAATACACAGGATTCAGAGAATTGGAAGAAAGAAGATGAATAAGAAATTAAGCAGAAACTTCAATATTTTTTCTATTTCTTGGTTAAGTCTTTTCTGTCTTGATTTCATTCCATCCATCCATCCATCATTAAATATTTGAGATGTAAATAAGATGAAGAGCTAAGACATCCAAGGAATTGACAGCTGAGCTGATTTAATGGGCACTAGAGTTTGAGAACTAGTTGAATTGTGATGCCTAGGCTCAGTAGTATTGGGGCTTAGTGGGGGTATGTGTCAATCAGAACCCCCCACCCTTTTAAACCCTTTTAGGTACAAACGATTGAAACCCAACATATATTTGCATAAGTCCTAGAATTAGTGGGAAGGCTAGCATTGCATACAGAGATTTGGGTGATGATTTTACCCTCCCTCCCAGGCTATTGACAAATCTGCAGACCACCCATTGCTTTGCAGTAGCCACATTTCCTAGTTCTCTGGTTATCTCCCATTAAATGGGAAGGAGAGAGTGTTTGGCCTTCAGAGGCTATTTGCTTACCAGCTAGCATTGTTTGATCTTACCTCCAGGGCTGAATCAGAGTATGGTTCATGAGTGCCTTTTATGTGGAACTTTAGGCAGTTGTGTAAGCTCAGGCCTGTCATGCCAAGGGTACTAAAATTGAGCAGATTGGGGTATGTACTTGATGATGATCTGGGCCATTTGTCTTACTTTAAAACTGAAAATGGAAATGCCTAGAATTAATCCAGTATGAAGGATTTTGAAAGGGTTGGCTAACGTTTAGCATGACTTGGAGAACCCAAGTTTGAGATAATTTTATCTGGAAGCTTATATATGCATATATATACATATACATGCGTACATATACGTGTGTGTATATTTTGAAAATGTCAAAATAGCACATAAGCTGTTTACAATCTGACCCCAGACCACTTATCTAGGATATAGTTTATTACAAACTGGCCCAGTTGGTCTCCAGACCATGCATACCATAAATATGTTTTCCTGTGTTTATCACATTTCTGACACAACTTACTAGGATAATCTTCTCTGAGGTTATTTCTTATCCAGCACCAAGTCACTGGTTATTTGTGAAGCCTTTTATTACAGTAACAGCAATAGCCTTTTCCTTTGATCTCCATGACACAGACTGTTTGGACTATTCTGGCCACAATAATTTATTGCATAGTGTGGCTTTCTTTCATGATTATTAATTTTTAAATCTTAATAGTAAGTTCCTTGAAGGTTGGATCCAACCTTATAATGCCTTTTTTCGAAATTTAAGTATAGCTAACATATGTTTCAGTTTCAGGTATACAGTGCAGTGATTCAACCATCCTGTACATTACTCAGTGCTCATCACCATAAGTATAGTTACCATCTGTCACCATACAAAGTTATTACAATATTATTGAGTATGTTCCCTATGCTGTATTTTTCATTCCTGTGACTTAGTGAGTTTATAACTGGAAGTTTGTGTCTCTTCATCCCCTTTACCTATTTCCCCCATCCCACCATCTCCTCCCCTCTGGCAACCACTAGTTTGTCCCCATACCCTCAGGGCAACTACGAATCTGCTTTGTCTCTGTGACTTTGCCTTTTCTGGATATTTCACATAACTGGAATCAAACAATAAGTGGCTTTTTGTGTAGCTTCATGCACTCAGAATAGTGTTTTTAACCACGTGTTTTCATCCATGTGTTAGTGCTTCATGCTTTCCTGTGAATGATTATTTTGTTGTATGGATAGACCACATTCTGTTTATCCATTTGTTGGATGATGGATATTAGGGTTTTCATATTTTGGCTATTGTGTATGCTGCTATGAATATTCTTGTACACATTTTTGAATACCTGTTTTTAATTTATTGGATGTATACGTAAGGGTGGAATTGATGGGTCATATGGTAATTTCTTGAACTGAAAAACTGGTTTCCACAGCAGCTGTGCCATTTTACCTTCACATCAGCAATATATGAGGATCTAATTTCCCTGATATCCTCACCAACCCTTGTTATCTTAAACACGTGTGCGCACACACATAAATTATAGTTATCCTAGTGGATATGAGGTGGTATTTAATTATGGCTTTGATCTGCATTTCCCCAAGGACCAGTGGTGTTGATCATCTTTTAATGTTAGCCATAGATTTCTGCCAGTTAGAAAGTAGATAAGGAAGATGGAATCCTAAGCCAGGAGGAGGAAAAGCTGAGAACCAGTTTGATTGACACTACATAATTCTTCCCAAACCTGGAACCGTGTGGTAACTACTCTTCCGTCACTCTGGAAAAAGGCTGGAGTTTTCTTCTGGGGAGAGAATAAACCCCAGTCACTTTTGAGTGTAGGAGTTCCCTATAGACAGCAAGTAATTGAATGTATTTTTTTAAATGTTTATTTTTGAGAGTGTGTGTGAGTGGGGAAGGACAGAGAGAGAGGAGAACAGAGGATCTGAGTGGGCTGCATGCTGACAGCAGTGAACCTGATGTGGGGCTCGATTTCACAAACTGCATAAAGCACGACCTAAGCCAAAACTGGACATTGAACCAACTGAGTCACCTAGGTGCCCCAGGTAATTGCATGTATTAATTGAACATCTGCACAGAGGATTTTGAGACACTCCTCACCCTCATGCAATGGTCTCTACTTATTTGGCTTCTAGGACTGAGGTAGTCCAGTCTTTACCCAGAAGCAAGGGTTGGGGAGACACTAGCCCAAGGAACGAGCTGAAAGGACTTCCCCTGGAAGTTCCTCAGCTAAATGGCCAGATCACTCTAGAGTGAATCTCAGATGAGAAGTTCTCTTATCTGAGATTCCAGTCAGTTTATGCCTCTCCATTCTTTTTTTTTTTTTTTAATTTTTTTTTTTAATCTTGATTTTTTAGAGAGTGTGAGCAGGGGAGGAGCAGAGAGAGAGAGGGAGACACAGAATCTGAAGGAGGCTCCAGGCCCTGAGCTGTCAGCACAGAGCCTGACACAGGGCTCGAACTCATGGACTGCGAGATCATGACTGGAGCCGAAGTCGGACATTCAACTGACTAAGCTACCCAGGTGCCCAATCCCTCTCCATTCTTAAATACTGGACAAAATCTAAGGATTTCCTGATACCTGTGAGAAGCTTCCAACATAAAAGCTAGAGGTTAAAACAGACCAGAAAGAAACTTGGAGCAATCAAAGACGAGTCTGAGAAAAGAAAGCCTAAGAGTAAAAATCTGCTGTCAATAACTTAGATGAAAGAAGGTAATGTAGCCCTGAAATAAGAATAGGATCTCATGAAGACAACATGTGGATAATGGGAAAAAGAGCTCTTGAAAATTAAGAACATGGGGGCGCCTGGGTGGCGCAGTCGGTTAAGCGTCCGACTTCAGCCAGGTCACGATCTCGCGGTCCGTGAGTTCGAGCCCCGCGTCAGGCTCTGGGCAGATGGCTCGGAGCCTGGAGCCTGTTTCCGATTCTGTGTCTCCCTCTCTCTCTGCGCCTCCCCCGTTCATGCTCTGTCTCTCTCTGTCCCAAAAATAAATAAAAAACGTTGGAAAAAAAAAAAAAAAGAAAATTAAGAACATGGAAATGAAAACGAAAAATCTACAGAAAGTAATTTTCCTAGAAAGTAGGGTAAGAAAAGGCAGAGATGAAAATAGAGGGGGAAAAATTAAAAAAGCTCAAGAGGCCTAATGTTCATATAATTGGAGCTATAGAAAAGAAGAGAAATGATTTCAAGGAAAATTTCCAGAACTGAAATACACGAGATTCCGGATTATAGGATTCCACCAAGGGCCACCATGAAAACCGACTCAAACCGCTACACGTATGTGGGAAATTTCAGAATATGAGGTACTGGAGAAACATGTCATACATAAAGAATCATGGTGCAGAAGACTTTCAGAGTTCCAAGCAGCAACACTGGAAGCTAGGAGATAAGGGACCAATGTCTTCAAAATTCCAAAAGGAAATGATATTTAACCAGGGAGTCTGTCATTAGCCCAACAAGATTTAGGGTAAGATGAAGGTAAGATTAAGGGTTAGATGAATCAAGTATGGAATGCTGCAAAAATTTTACTGTTTTAGGAATCAGCTGGAGAGGGCGTTCATTCAAAACAGTATACAAGAAAGAGATGTTGCTGGGGAGAGGGGAAGGGCATCTCCAGGGTGATGGACAAGGGAAATCTCAAGATGGTGGTTGTGTACCAGGCCTGGAGGGCTATTGGTGTAGAGTAGTCAGGAGAGAGAACTTCAGGAGACATGCCCTGGGATGATAAATACTCTATCATGTGATGCAACTGGACATTTTGAGAGGAAGCTCTAAGAATTGGCTGGACTTTGGTATTGAACTTTTTATTGGTTAGATAATTGTTAACTGCTGAGTAAACCAAAAAAATTGCAGGAAAGAAAAAAAATCTGTTTTCTAGATCTTACACAATTATAGCACAAGCACTATAATTATGAACAAAAATCTCTAACTCCAATTATAATATGACCATGTTGGGAAAATGGAGGGCAGATAGAAATGGTCCACATTTGTAGCATAGAAAGAGTAAGCTGTAGTGGGAAATTGACAGATAATGCCAGAAACTGAAAAATAGCAAACTTGTTTGTAAATTAGGAACATGGAGGAAAATACCTAAGTATCAGCCCAAAGAGATGGTGGAGGGAGAGATGAGGAAAAAGAAAGGGGGACTGTATAGTTTGTTCTTGCCACAAACCATGGGGGTCTTTTAGATTCTTGAAAAGATTTGTGTAGAACTTTGAAAAAACAAAACCTAAACATAACATTGAGGGAAACATGCCAGTGCAATTATGGGTATTTGCTTCTGCCTCTTTATACACTTTATGATTATCATAGAGAATGGGAAAAATATATATACTTCTTACACAATTTGAAAAAAGAAAGTACTGATGACAATGATGGATGGGAATTCTTGGTGAATCTCCATGGAGGTCATGGAGGAGATGGTGTCGTTTGTCACTCCTAAGGAAGGAGTTGTTAATTGTATCACAAAATCACAGGAATTCAAAGATAGAAATGTACAGAGTACCCTGGGTCAGTTGACAAATGACAAGATGCCTAAGAGTTTTTCCTAGAATGAAGGAACCTGTATTCTGCCCCCTTCTCTTTGCTGACCTCAGTGTTGACTCATCCCTGATGTTTCCTGGCTGTGAAAGGTGTGCCCCCATTCTTCACCCTGCTTGCTGTGCCAATCTGTGTATATTTCGATCCTTTAGAATCTTGACTCATAAATCAGCTTGCCTCATTCCTTTACTGTGGGAACAGCTTTTCTCTGCATTCCCTTCCATTAGACCCTTAGTTTCAGGTAATGGCTCACTGAGACTGGAAAATAACATAAGGCTACTTGGAACACAGCCCAAGCTTCCTCTCTTCCAAATTCCCAAGTGGTTTTACTAGAAGCAGAACCTAAAGACAGGCTTTGGGGATGTATCCTTCAGAAAGCCTCAAACGATTAATGGTGGCACTTAGGCCCTTTGTATTGAATTTGGTTGTTTTGATTTCTCCATTTCATCACCAAGGACTTTTGGTAATAAATAGTTCACTATTCACAGCCTCAATGAGCATATATAATTTATTGAATGGCAGTTGTTACTGGACTGTCACATATATCCTCATTCTTCACAATCGTCCTATAAATGAAACATTTTCTATTTCACATTTGAGAAGATTGAGGCTTAGCAAGATCCCTTCTTGCATTGGTAACATCTGTTGAGTGTTTGTGTATGCCAGGCACTGTACTGGTCCCTGGGATTACAGAGGAGGACAGGATACCCATGATCCCTGTCCTCATGGATCCTATCAGCAGAGCAGAAGTAATAGTGTGACAAGTGCTACGGTAGGAGTGGTACAGGGGCTTGTGCATACATCAAAGGGGGCACTTAACACAGGAACAGGAAAACTTGCTGGACAGTGGAGTTTGTCCTGAAGGTCAAGGAGTTATCCTCCAAAAAAGGGGGCAAGGACAATTGGGCAGGGGAACCATGTGAGCAGAGGCCCTGGAAGAGAAAATACAACTGTAGTTTTTCTTCTTTCATAATCACGATGAGCTTGGCTTTAGGAAGGGTTAGCAAAGGGTGTGTGTGTGTGTACGCATGTGTGAACATGAACATACCTTAGGGTCCTAACAGCCAGGCTTAGCCTGACTGTCAGACTCCCACCCTTCTTTGCTCTGAGTGGAATCTGAGAGACTGGTGCAAAACACAGGAGACTTACTAGTTTTGTACTAAGTCTTGTTCTAAGCACTGTAGGGATTACAGAGGAGATGGTGTTAGAACTTGATTCCCTTTGGTTGTAAAGCCAGCATTCTTCACTGGCTTGTTACATACTGTCTGGTTCTCTGACAGACAGTTTAAGTAGCTAGTGTGTGCCCAGCTTTTCTTTTTGGACACAGTATTGTCTCGTTTTCTTTTAATCTTTTGATCTGCTTCACTCATTTCTCCCACCTCCACCTCTGGCAATCTGTTCTTTGTATCAATAAGCTTGGGGTGGTTTTTGTTGTTGTTGTCGTTGTTGTTTTTCATTCCATGTATAAGAGAGATCATATGGTATTCGTCTTTTTCTGACTTCAGTTATAATGCCCTTGAGGTCCATCCATGTTGTAACAATTGTCAGGATTTCATCCTTTTTCATGGTTGAATACTGTTCCAGAGTGTTTACACACACAAACACAAGATTTCTTTATTCATTCATCCATTGAATGGACACTTAGGTTGTTTCCATATTTTGGCTACTGGAAATAATGCTGCAATGAACATGGGGGTGCACATACCTTTTGACTTAGTGTTTTCATTTTTTACTGGAATTGTTGGATTATATGGTAGTTCCAATTTTAATTTTTTGAGGAACCTCCATACTATTTTCCATACTGACTATACCAAATTACATTGCTGCCAACAGTGGATGAGGGTACCCTTTTCTCCACATCCTCACCAACACTTATTTCTTGTCTTTTTGATAATAGCCATTCTCACAGGTGTCAGATGATACCTCATTGTGGTTTTGATTTGCATTTCCCAGATGCTTAATGATGTTAGACATCTTTTCATGTACCTTTGGCCATCTGTACATTCTTGCAAAAATGTCTATTACGATCCTCTGCGCATTTTTTAAAAACGTTTTTTTCAATGAGTTGTATGAATTCTTTATATATGGTGGATATTAGCCTCTTATCCGGATATAATTTGCAAATATTTCCTCTCATTCAGTAGGTTGCTTTTTCATTTATTTTGTTGGTTGCCTTTGCTGTGCAGAAGCTTTTTAGTTTGATGAAGTTCCATTGCTTATTTTTGCTTTTGCTGCTTTTGCTTTTGCAGTCACATTCTAAAAATCATGGCCAAGACCTATGCCAAGGAGCTTACACTTAGCTAGTTTTGTGGTTTTAGGTCTTATATTCAAGTTTTTAATTCATTTTGAGTTAATTTTTGTGTATGGTGCAAGATACTGGTCAAGTTGCATTCTTTTATAAGTGACTATTCTGTTTGCCCTATACCATTTACTGAAGAGACTGTCCTTTCCCTGTTTATTCTTGGCTTTTTTGTTGTAAAATAACTGTATAATATATGCCTAGATTTATTTCTAGGCTCTGTGTTCTGTTCTACTGATCTGTGTGTTTGCTTTTATGCCAAAACCATACTGTTTTAATTACTGCATCTTTGTAATGTTGTTTGAAACCAGGGAGCATGATGCCTCCAGCTTTGTTCTTTCTCAGGATTGTTTTGGCCATTCAGGGTCTTTTGTAGTTGCATACAAACTTTAGGATTATTCTCTGTTGGAAAAGGCCATTGGAATTTTGATAGGGATTGAACTAAATTTGCAGATTGCTTTGGGTAGTATAGACATTGGCAAAGTACTGGTTTTTCCAATTGATGAGCATGGGATATCTTTCTGTTTATAGGTGTCATCTTCAATTTCATTAATGTCTTATAGTTTTCAAAATACAGGTTTTTCACCTCCTTGAGTAAATTTAATCTTAGGTATTTTTTTTGATGCAATTGTAAACAGAGTTATTTTCTTTTTCTGATAGTTTATTTGTATATAGAAATGCAACAGACTTTTCCATATTGATTTTGTATTCACCTTTACTGAATTCACTTATTTGAAGTTGTTTTTATTAGTCTTCAGCATTTCCTGTATATAATATGTCCACAAATAGTGACAGGTTAACTTCTTTTGTGCTAGTTTTGTTGCTTTTTATTTCTCTAATTTCTCTGGCTAGGACTTCCAAAACTATGGTAAGAGTACAAGAGTGAGCATCCTTATCTCATTCCTGGTCTTAGAGGAAAGGTTTCAGATTTTACTATTGAGTATGATGTTTGCTTTGGCTTTTATTTATGTTGAGGTACATTTCCTCTATACCCACTTTGTTGAGGGTTTTTTTTTAATCATAAAGGGATGTTGAATTTTGTCAAATCCGCCCCCCCCCTTTTTTTTTTTTTGCATCTATTGAGATAAGATTTTTATCCTTTACTTTGCTAATGTGGTGTATCACTTGACTAATTGGCAGATGTTTAATCTATCCTTGTATCCCTGGAAAAATCTCAGTTGATCATGGTGTATGATCCTTTTCTTGTATTGTTGAAATAAGTTTGCTAATATTTTGTTGAGGATTTTTGCATCTATCGTTATCAGGGGTATTGGCCTGTAATTTTCTTTTCTTGGGAAGTTCTTGTCTGGTTTTGGGTCAGGGTAGTGCTGGCCTCTAAATGAGTTTGGAACAGTTCCCTCTTCTATTTTCTGCAAGACTTGAGGAGGATTGGTGCTGATTCTTCTTTGAATGCTTGGTAGAATTCACTGGAGAAGCCATCTGGTCCTGGACTTTTATTTGCTGGGAGGCTTTTGATTACTAATTAAATCTCCTTACTAGTAATCACTCTGTTCAGATTTTCCATTTCCTCATGGTTTGGTCTTGGTAGCTTGTATGCTTCTAGGAATTTATCCATTTCTTGTAAGTTACCCAATTTGTTGGTGTATAATTGTTCATAGTAGTCTCTTATGATCCTTGTATTTCTGTGGTATTAGTTGCAACATATCTTTCATTCCTGATATTGTGCATTTGAGGGTTTTTTTTTTTTTTTTTTTTGGTAGGTCTTGCTAAAGGCTTGGCACATCTTAAAAAATCTTTTCAAAGAATCAGCTCTTAGTTGCATTGATCTTCACTGTCTTTTTTGTCTCTATTTCATTTATGTCTGCTATAATCTTTATTTTCTTCCTTCTAACTTTGGGCTTTGTTTTTCTCTAGTTTCTTGAACTGTAAAGTTAGGTTTTTTATTTAAGACTTTTCTTGTTTTTTGAGGTAGGCATTTATTACTATAACCTTCTCTCTAACAACTGCTTTTGCTGTGTCCCACAATGGACCATTGTGTTTCATTTTTGTTTTGATGTATGTTTTGATTTCCTCTTGGATTTTTTCCTTGACCAATTTGTTGTTGAGTAGCATGTTTTTTGGCCCCCACAAGATTGTGATTTTTCTCATTTCTATCTTGTAATTGATTTCTAGTTTCATACCATTGTGGTAGGAAAAGATGCTTGATGAGATTTCAGTCATCTTAAATTGAGACTTGTTTTGTGGCTTAATATGTGATTTAACCTGGAGAATTTTCCATGTGTACTTGAAAAGAATGTTCTGTTATGTTTGGGTAGAATGTTCTGTATGTAAGTGTTGAGTCCATCTGGTCCACTGTGTTGTTCAAAGATAGTGTTTGTTTATTGATTCAGAACTCTTGGAATTATTTTTGCTGCATCCCACAATTTTGGTGTGTTATATTCACATTTTTTGTCTCCAGCTATTTTATTTATATATTTTTATTTTAGAGAATGTGTGTGAGTGGGGGAAGGGCAAGGGGAGAGGGAAAGAGAATTCTAAGCAGTCTCAGTGTGGAGCCTGATTTGGGCTTGATTCCACCACCTTGGGATCATGACCTGAGCCATAATCAAGAGTCGTTGCCACCCCGGTGCCCCTGTCTCAAGGTTTTTTTTTTTGTTTTTTTTTTTTTTTTTTTTTTTTTTTACTCTTTTGATTTCTTGTCTGACCCATTAGTTCAGTAGCATGTTTCCACATGTAATTCATATGTAATATCCACCTATGTGTAAAACTTCCAGTTTCCTTTGTGTAATTTCTGGTTTGATACATTGTAGTAAGAAATGCTTGATATGAGTTCGGTGCTTTTAAACTTATTAAGACTTGTTTTGTGGCCTGACGCATGATCTATCCTGGAAAATGTTCCATGTGCACTTTAAGAAGAATGTGTATCTGGTCTAACATGTCATTTAAGGCTGAAGTTTCTTTATTGATTTTCTGTCTGGATGACCTGTCTATTGATGTAAGTGGTGCATTAAAGTCCCCTACTATTACTCTATTGCTGTTGATTTCTTCCTTTAGGTTTGTTAATATTTGCTTTATATATTTAGGTGCTTCTATGTTGGGTGTATAAATGTTTACAAATGTATCCTCTTGTTGTATTGACCCCTTTATCATTTTGTAACTATTATCATTTTGTAACTATTATTATAGCCTTTGCTTTAAATTCTGTGTCTGATAGAATTACAGCTGCTCCAGCTTTCTTGTTGTTGTTGTTGCACTTGCATACAATACCTTCTTCCCTTCCTTCATTTTTTAGTCTGTGTGAACTTACATCTAAAGTAAATCTTTCATAGGTAGCATATAGATGGGTTTTATTTTTTTAAGCATTGAGCCATTCAGTGCCTTTTGATTGGAGCATTTAGTCCATTTGTATTTTAAGTAATTACTGATAGGTGTGCTTATTGTCATTTTGTTAAATGTTTCTTTGGGTGTTTTGTAGTTCTTTATTAAATCTCTTGGTCTCTTGTGGTTTTATTTTCTTTTGTTAGTATGCTTACGTTCCTTCCTTTTTGGTCTTTTATGTATGTATTACAAGTTTTTGCAGTGTGGTTGCCATGAGGCTTACATAGAACAATGAATTTATAACTGTCGGCTTTAAGTTGGTAGCAACTTAAGTTTGATCCCATTCTAAAGGTCAGTGTACTTCTGCCCATCTTTCATGTTTTCAGTGTTACATTTTACATCTTTATATCTTGTGTATTCCTTAATTAATCATTATAATAATAGTGATTTATACTGCGTGGGTTTTTCAATCTCTGTATTACCGTTGTAAGTGATTGATCTACTACATTAATTATATATTTACCTTTCTGGTGAGATTTATTCTTGAATATGTTTTCTAGGCCTTAATTAATACTCTTTCTTTTCAGGTTAAGAAGTGTCTTAATGTTTTTTGTGAGGTCAGTATAGTAGTGATGAACTTCTTTAGCTTTTGCTTCTCTGGAAAACTCTCTTTTTCAGTTCTGAATGATACTTTGGCTGGGTTGAGTATTTTTGGTTGGAAGCTTTCTCTTTCATCACCTTGAATATATTGTGCCACTCTCTCTGGGCCCACAAAGTTGCTGCTGAAAAATCTGTTGATAGCCTTATGGGAGGGTGTTCCCTTGTACCTAATAAGCTGCTGTTCTCTGGCTGCTTTTAATATTTTCTTCTGTAACTTTTTGATGGTGTAATTACTATGTGTCTTGGCTTGGGTCTCTTTGGTTTGTCCTTTTTTTTCTTTCTTTTTTCAACGTTTTTTTTTTTTTTTTTTATTATTTATTTTGGGACAGAGAGAGACAGAGCATGAACGGGGGAGGGGCAGAGAGAGAGGGAGACCCAGAATCGGAAACAGGCTCCAGGCTCCGAGCCGTCAGCCCAGAGCCTGACGTGGGGCTTGAACTCCCGGACCGCGAGATCATGACCTGGCTGAAGTCGGACGCTTAACCGACTGCGCCACCCAGGCGCCCCAGTTTGTCCTTTTTTTAATGTTTATTTTTGAGAGACACAGAGCATGGGCAGGGGAGGGGCAGAGAGAGAAGGACACACAGAGTCTGAATCAGGCTGTAGGCTCTGAGCTGGGGCTGAAACCCATGACTGCAAGATCATAACATGAGCCAAAATAAGATGCTGAACCAACTGAGGCTCCCCGGTCAGTTTTTTTTTTTTGTTTTTTTTTTTAAAGTTGATTTTATTTTGAGAGAGCACGAGCAGGGGAGGGGCAGAGAGAGAGGGAGAGAGACAGAATCCCAAGTGGGCTCCACACTGCCAGCCCAGAGCCTGACACAGGGCTTGAACTCAGTAATTGTGAGGTCATGAACTGATCCAAAACGAAGAGTGGGATGCTTACACGACTGAGCCACCCAGGCACCCCTAAGCACTGCAGGGTTTAAAGAAGAGATGTTATCCTTGCTTTCAAGAGGCTGACTCTGATGAGAGAGAACAATCTCAGCTGACTTTACTACAAGACAGAACATAGGCCATGCTGGCTAAGGTGTGACTTATTGATCAGGGGAAGAATCTATTGTATAGCAAGTAGAAAAGAATTGCAAAAAGCATGTCCCAACTGGGTGTTGTATGGCAGTCTATTAGACAATGAAGTATATTTAAAAAAAACCAACATACCCCACTCAGATTTTCTGGAAGGAGAAGCCACCTACAGAACTGTAGAATGTTCTTACCCTTTGAACTGTGGGTGGAGGGGCTAACAACATACTGTGGGTTGAACAAAATAAAAGTCAGTTTCAGGAAAGGCTGAGGTGTCCATGTACTGCTCCTCATCGACTCTTCAAATGGGTTCCTCATAACATTTTAATGAGGAGAAACCCACACACAGATGAAATTGATAGACTATGGGTGGATCCACCTCTAATTGCTATCCAAATCTACCTCAAGGAAAGGCCAAAAACAGAGTCTGGAAAGGTTTTGTGCAGCAGGAAAAACGTTGATATTGTGGGTGTAAAGTTTTGAGTTATAAAGGAGTTCCCTTGGGTCTGAGTAAGAGAGACCTCTGGGTACACTCACACTGTTTCTCCCAGTGACACGGTTACAGTTAGTGTCAATAATAAACTATGGCATTTCATGTCTATGTTTTCTTGGCTGTTCTATATAAGGGCATCACTTTCTGGAAAATCCTGGAAACTTGGGAAGCTTATTCTTTGATGTTTTGGATAAGTAGGGTTGGGATCAGGGCAGTGGCCAAGGTCTGCTGCTGAGCAAGCTCTCCCTGCCCTGTGTCATCACTAGGAGAGCTGGATCCACTTCTCCTGAGTTGAGTGGGAAAGAGAGGCAACAGTTAATTGCAGCTGGAAGAGTTAGCTCCTTGCAGAGGTGATACTTGTAGTGAAAGGATCATCATGGAATAAGAAGACCTATATTAGTATAATAAAAGGTACGTGCAATATGTGCATCACAGTATTAACACTGTTTATATTGCAGGTGACAAGACACTCAAATTGGCTTCAACAATAAAGGAAATATATTGGCTAGGTGTCTGGGTGAGTTTCAGGGTAGGTTGATGTATGGTTCAGCTGATGTCCTCAATCCAGTTTTAGTCTCCTCTTGGACATTGCTAGCATCACCAGGCTGATGATCTCTTAATCACCCACTACATGTGGCTTGATTTAGGCCATTCACAGAGAACATGGTCTGTGAAGGTGAACATTTGAAGTAATTCTGGTGCTCAATTGTGAGGTGCTTCTGTTACAAACCTGTGATGACTTTGCACGCTTGGGCATATAACTTTGTACATCTACTTGGTGCAAAGTGTGGCACCTATAACGTTGGGTGGACACTGTCTGAGGCTGCCAATTTTGCGGAATACTTAAACCTGAAGTTAACCAAAAAAAGAGCAAAAAAAATTGTACTACTGACCTGGGTGACATTTAAGACTGTTTGCAGCCACCCAGACTCTGGAAACTTTTGTTCGCTTGCTCTGCAGTGTTGTGGGTGTGTTTTTGGCAGGGGGTGTTCTGGATTCATGAGTCAACTTCGGGAGTAAGAATGGAAGATGACGGTAGTTTCTGATCTTTAGCTTTTAAGTCAATGATTGCTTTCCAAAATGTATGTTAGTTCTTGGCGGGCGAGCTGACTTTGAGTATCGTGTTGGGCCACGTACATAGCCCCGGAATAGCATCTGAATTACGATGTCTCTTTTTTCCCCAACCCACGATTGCTGATGGACAGAAAATGCTCATAAAACCTTGACTCAAACCACAGAATGGCTGAATAATTTAAGCTTGACTTTTTTGAAGAATTTTGAATCCCAAAATAGGACTCTTAAGGAAATGGACATGATGTTTTCTTTTTTCCTCCCCTTTTAAGCTTAATTAGGTTTACACTTAAGTAATGGGGGTCAGATTTAGGGGAAGGTTTTGTTAGTGGGAGCTTAAACTGTTCACCAGGATTTCTTTTTATCCACAACCTTCATTAAAAACAAAAGAAAGTACAAACCCAAAACCTAAAATAAATAGAAACATACTTATTTAGATATCTTTGTCCACCACAAGGGGACTTGGTTATACCTATAGGAGAAAAATACTTCGTGAATGTGTCTCAGAATCTGTGACTATTTTTGATAAAACACTGTTCTTTTCATCTGGAAAATTGGGAATTCATTGTCATTAATTTGTTGTTGTTGATGTTGTTGCTTTCTTTAGACTGTTATTCTTGGGTGCCTTTTCCTTACCAGGATTCCACTGTGATGGAACATCATTATCACAAAGATTTCACCTGAGTTTTTCTTGTGAGATTGACACCCACCAACAACCGCAAATGAGTAATAAGCCTTCTCTGTTGTCTGATTTTTTTTCTAGAATTCTACTTTAGATCCATCTTTCCTTTAGTTTCTTGTATTGGTTTTTACTCTGGTCCTCTTTTCATGAAGCATTGTGTGAGCATAGCTTAGAGATTTGTTATTCAACTCAGGGATCCCTCTGTGAAAGGCAAAAACTCAGATTCAAGTACTTGGTTCCTCTTTGGTTTTCCTCTCTTAATCTCTTATGTTCTCCTAGTGCATTTTGGGAAGAAGATGAGCTAACTAATGCAGTGCCCAGGCCAAGAAACCCTCAGGTGATTTTTGAAGAGAAGTTGATCATTCAAGAATTTTCAGAATGAAACCCTAGGAAAAATTAGATGTGGCTTAAAACAAAAACAAAACAAAACAACAACAAAACAAGCCCAGTGAGCATTTTGGATGAAGTTGGAGTCCTTTCACCATTGGAACAGACCTCCTTGGGGTTCCTGGTACCCCTGCCATTGGAAAGACAAAATTGGTTCTACTTCTAGGAGGAGGACGTGTGGTAGAGTGGAAAGTGCCCTAGATTAGGAGCAGAGATTTGGGCTGTCCTGATTTACTTGTGCTGCTAACTTGACTCAGTGACTTTGAACGGGACCCTGAATTACTCTGTGTATCATGTGAAATGAGAGGTTGGATTGGATGGTGATTTAGATTGTGTGTTGCAAGGAAGAGCCACATCCTTGCTGTCTGACTTGATTGCTTGTCACTGTGCTTTAGCTGTACTGGACTCCCTGCTCTACTCCCTTACCTGGCTTTGCTCTTGGCTGCCCCACCATCTGAGATACCTGCCCTGCTTCCTCAACATTGCCTTCTTTTAGCCTACCCAAGTCTTAACCATGCCTGTAGGGCCAGTTGAAATTATGTCAGGCCTTTCCTAGCTCCTTGGGTTCTTAATGTGCTATTCCTTCTCAGAATTTTTGTGGTACTTGTCCATCCCATACTGCTCAACCAAACTATATGTTGGACCACTTGCTGTTCTTTCATTGTAGTATTTTTTGATCTGGAAGGGACTGTGTTCAAGCCTTGCTTGACATTTAACTACAAGAACCTTGGGGGGAAAAGGTGTCCTCATTATGTCCCTCATAGCACCCAGCATAGCTGGACAAATAGTAGGTGTCCCCCTGATTGTTGGTGATTGAAGCCTAGAATTTCTAGGGAGCATGAAAGCTCTGATATTCCAGCTGTTCACTCACCTCAGGTTCATGTTGGGAGCAAAAGCAAAGAAGGAAACTTTAAGCCCAAACTATACAAGTGGGTCCTTGATGGGCTTTCTCTTTCCTCTGTGTTCCTTACTTTTTGGGAGTGATTTTTCCCATTTAGCTCAAAGCGTTGTCCTTTTTTTTCCTCCCATGAAGCCTCCTGAAGGAAGTGTTCTCTCCATCATCTGGAGACTTTATATTGTTGCTGCTGCTTTTGACCCAGCTTCCGGGGATCATCACCAGGGTGGCAGTGTGCCCAAGAGCCTGGGTTTGGGGTCAGGTACATCAGTGTTTGAGTTCTGCTCTGACTCTAGCTTTGTGACATCAGGCAAGTTATTGAGGCTCTAAGTCTTAATTTTCTCCCCTGTGAAATGGTGAAGTACCTATCTCCCTGCTTGTCAGAATTAACTGAGACCATGCCTGTACAGTTCTTAGCATGGTGTCTCACGTAATTCATCCTCATTATTCTTATTATCAAAGCCTGTATTGACTACCAAATGTAAGAAGCCCGAGCCAGGCCCTTAAGGACAGAAATTAAGATCTGGACAAATGTGTATGGGATTTGCAGATGGGATGAAAAGCATTGAAGTGAGCTAGGGTTGCTCAATGGACATTTTGCATTCATGACTAGTGGTGAGTGTGTCTTGAGCCCAGGGAGTCTAGAATCCTCAGCCTGGCATGCAGGGTTCTGCTTTTTATCCTTTCTACCTTTCCCCTCCTGTTTTTTTTTTTTTTTTTTAATAAATTTTTTTTTCAACGTTTATTTATTTGTTTTTGGGACAGAGGGAGACAGAGCATGAACGGGGGAGGGGCAGAGAGAGAGGGAGACACAGAATCGGAAACAGGCTCCAGGCTCTGAGCCATCAGCCCAGAGCCTGACGAGGGGCTCCAACTCACGGACCGCGAGATCGTGACCTGGCTGAAGTCGGACACTTAACCGACTGCGCCACCCAGGTGCCCCTCCTCTCTTGTTTTAGAGGGACACCCTATGCTTCCCATGTTCTCTGGCCCTGTTTCTGTGCTGTTGGCTGTTGATCTGGTTTGCTGCCTCTGTCGAATGCCCTTTTCCAACCCCCCTTAAGTCCCAGTTTCTGTCCTCTGAAGATGCTAACTGTGCTTCTGCTGGTCCTGCTTACACCACTAACGAGAACCGTAGCAACTTACACTCCATCCTCTTCAACCCCATGTCTGGGATGTCAGGTGTGTCTCACATGGATGCGAGGTGTAGATGTTTGTTCCTGCTCTGCCACAATGTAAAGTCATACAATAGCAGAGCTGGAAGGGACTCTGGGGTCTAATGATGTGGTTGCAAAGGAAGCCTTCAGCTTTCTTAGCTCATTAGATACAAAGTAGATAGTGATGAGGCTGCTGTGTCAAAGAGAGGCCAAGAACCTGCTTGCTCAGTCTTCCTCTCTCCCTCCAAAAGGCCCTTGAGGCTCTTTGCAGAACACTGCACATTGTGGAACACGCTTTGAAGACCACCGGTCTGACCAGACTTGCTCGTTTCATAGGTAAAGACACCAAGTTTCAGAGACTCAGAGGACAGTGGTTTGGTCAGGGCTCCACAGTGCTACTTCAAGTAGTCTCTGTCCACCCTGCTCAGTTGTACACCATGCATTTCACCTATTGGGTGCTCACGCATGCTGTGTAATGAATAATTAGGAAAGCTTGAGTGATTTTCTAATGGATCTTACATTGGTGATTAAAGAAATGTATGTGGCATTGTTGTTTCTTGTGTAATCCTCAACCCTAGACGTTTCAAGTCCTAGGGGTAGGAAGAAGAATGGCAAAAAGGGTCACTGGGCGTGAAGTTCAATGTCTCTGATGGGGATTGAGTAGTTTTTCTTGGCTTTGACCTGAAATTTCTTAGCTTTCTCATCAAGGCCGGAGCCAGTGTGGGTCAGATGAAAGGGTCTGTATGTTTTCAGCAACCAAGTATTAGAAAAAGACTGCTGGAAAGACTTTCTGTTTTGTTACCTAAGCTGGGATTTGATCTTCAGACCCTCAAGGTGAAAGGCTAATACCTTAATTTGTGTGTTTTATAAACATCCCCAGGCGATGACCTTCTTGTAGCCTCATGTGATACTCAAATTCTGCAGGACTTAAAGCTAAAAATTCTGGCTTGGAACAGAGTGGTACAGGTTGCATACTCAAATTTGGAATCAGCAGGGTGCCATCTCTCCATTAGTTGTTGGCAAGTATTGCTTGCATATAGTTGAATAAAATCTTGTTTAGGGGATTTCCTGGCAAAATGGATTTTTGTAATTTTCAGAGAAAATCTATCTCAGGGTTAAAGAAAATCTCTCCAATAGGACATGTGTCCAACCAACTAAGGTATTTTCCCTTGTAGTTTCTCCCTTCCTAAAAGCTTTCCTTTAAGGGTCATCTTTATTTTTCTGGTGTCAGTCAAATTATTTTTCACCGGAGCATGGAAACCGGAGACAGAGATGCTCCTCGACGGTGTGTTAGAACCACACTGGAAGTTTTTCTTTTATGTAAATAGAGATTGATGGAACATTTTACACAGAGTACGGGCTTTTGACAAAAAGTATTGATGGTTGCTTTCAGTAAGTGTTACTTGAGATGACAGAACATTGCATTTTAAGATGAATTACACGAGAAACTCCCTCTTTGGGAATGTCATACATTTTATTTCATCTGTTGTTTTATGAGAGAGTGACTGAAGTCATGAATACCTTAGACTGAACTGTTTCCTTTGCACATTATAAGTCCCGGTTTGGTGCACTCCTATTTTAAATATAAAGTTATGGGGAAAATATTTATACTAGCAAATAATATTGATAAAAATGCTTAAATGTTCAGAAGCAGACTATAACTTCTCACATCGTTTCCCCTTGTGAGTGGGGATTTGTGAGAAGCCTGGGAACTTGCTTAAAGTTAAATGTGTATTTTTCAGAATGATCTCGGAGATTTCTGATAAATGGCTATTTTTTCTTCTTTTTTTGGTATGTTGGTAATTTCTCTCTTCTGGCTGTCTATGAGTTTCAAAAATGTTCATTTGTATCCATTCTTCTGTTATTTCTTTTTTATGCAAGGGTCTGTAAGTCAGGTCTGTGGTGATGATGGTTTGGGGCCTTAATTTTCTTCACAGCCTGAATTCAGGGATATTAGCTTAATGCTACCAGGGAGTTAATGGGTATTAACATATTTACTATATATTTACTATACTGTTACACCAGGAACTGGGGTTATAGTCCTGATTCTTACATTGTTTACAACCCAGTGAAGAGGAGAGAGAGATAAATAGACAGTACAATCTCAGGTAGTCATACATGCTCTGAAGAAAATAAAGCAGAGTGTAAGGAGTTAGTGTCTCGGAAAAGTGTGTGTGGGAGGTAGATATGTTAGAGAAAATTGCTCTGAGAAGTGACATTTAAGCAAAGAGCTGAATGATCAGGTGGCTTGAGCTATGCAAAGGTACCTGACAGAGGGAGAGCAGCATGTGCAAAGGCCCTGGGGCCAGAACAAGCTTGGAATATTTGTGCAACAGCAAAAGGCAAGAGCATTTCAGAGAAAGCAATGGTGGGAGTGCTCCAAGTTTGGGGGTTGACATGGTAGGCTCCCTGGCTAGGCCAGGTACAAGAGGAATGTGGTTTTGCACACTTATCCTATCTGTGTAGCTGTAGGCTTCTTATTCATAGTATCTTCATCTACCTAGAGTCTGGCCAAGTGGGCTTTCCCATTTCCACATTGTTTATTCCCATAGAAATATTTCATTTCTCTATTGGCACTCTTGCTCCATCATTCACGAGATGCCAATATAGATACAGTTTCAGTCACCAGGGGAATTTTAAACTTTCACTCCCTCAGAATGAATCCTTCAGTTAAATCTTATCTCATACTTTGAGTATAACTCTTTGACAATGCTTACCCTGCATTATTATAATTAGTTGTATATGTGATTGTCTTTCCAGCCATGAGCAACTCTTAATCATGTTTGGGCCCCTCATGCTTACCACAGTACTTGGCACCCAGTAAATGCTCAATATATTTGTTGGCTAAATAAGCAAGACCTTTATCTACACGTTGTCTGGTTGCCCAGGATGAGTACTTGAAATTATGGTGATGGTAAAATCAATACACTCCTTGCTTTTTTAGAAGGAGGTTAGGGGCGCCTGAGTGGCTCATTTGGTTAAGTGTCTGGCTTTGGCTCAGTTCATGATCTCACGGTTTGTGGGTTCAAGCCCTGCATTGGGCTCTGTGCTGACCACTGAGAGCCTGGAGCCTGCTTGGGATTCTGTGTCTGCCCCTTCTCTGCTCACTCTCTGTCTCTCAAAACTAAATACTAAAAAACAAAAACAAAAACCTGTAGAAGGAGGTTAAAACCAATTTAGGGAAATAAGACTTTAAAAAAAAAAAGGGAAACAACAGTTTGGGAACTGCTTTGGGGCACTTATTAGAGTTTAAACAGTTGTTGGCTTAAAAATTGTTGCAGGAATGAAAACGCATGGGGGATTAAATGACCCAGGAGACTGCAGTGTTCTAACTCGAGGGGGATGGAACCCCCAGAGGCCAGCCGGATCATTAGACTGGGTCTTTCCTGCTTTTGAGCCTTCATCCCAGGGCCTTATGAGATACTTTGTCCTCCATAAATTTGGAGCTGATTTGGAACTAGCTAGCTGTTTTTCTCCCTGCTGAATTAATGTGCTGTTCAGCTGAAGTTCAAATATGAAATATATTAAAAGCAAACTAAAAACAGGTCAATGTTTTGCCTCTAATGCTATGGGAATATTTGTTTTTAAATCATCTTTTAGTACTCCACAAATCTTCCCCACAAAGTTTTTTTTCTTTCTTTCCTTTTTTTTTTTTTTTTTTTTTAAAGGCTGAGACTGTTTTTCCCAGTGTAAAAGGCCATTTCTTAAGTCCTGATTTATTCAGAAATTTACATGGAGAAAATGGCCCCAGATCCCACACAAGTGAAACTTTATTTTTTAATCTGGGGCACAGTAGGGAGTCCTGAGAAATGCATTTTCCTCTAGGATTGTAGGAGGAATACATAGTGTTTGTTTAAAGCATCAGGTATTGAGAAATGTAATGGCAGGGTGAAAAGTTTGACCTCAGCTGCCAGATCCGATCTGCTAGGGGGTAATTGAGTTGCCATGTTTTTTTCCTCTTCAGTTTAAATCAAGTTTTGCTATAGCCCATTTAAGTGTCAAATTGGTAGCAAAACTTGACAACTTCAGGGTGCAGACTTGCTTTTGATCAGAATTTACATGCAAATCATTTTTGCCTTGAACTGTCAACTCCTGTTTCTGATACTCTTGAGGGGGACATGTCTCTCCCCACCCCCTTTCCCCCCCATGCAAAAGGGATGTTGGCTAATGTTATTAATCAGTGTGTGGAAGAAAAATTATCTTGATAAATATGGTGGTTAAACTATATTTTCCCTTTTGTGTGTCAGCTGTTGCAGCTGGGCATTTAATCTCCTTTTACCTAGAAGGAAATCAAACAATTATCGAGCGCTTGATGTCAAAAAGAAACTAGTGAATGAGGGGTGGAGGGTCACCAGTGTATTGGGAAATGGACTTAAGCCACCAAAACCTGACAAAGGGTGCTGACAGTCTGCATTTTCTTGGGCATTAAACAAAGTCTTTGGTAACTTTAAAGAATCTTTCCTTGCATGACTAAACTCATTGAGAGGGTTAGAGAGAAAGCTGCCTCAGAAGTCTTAAGCCTGAAAAAAAATTTTTTTTTTTCGGTTTTGCCCTAAACCCTTGGGACGCTTAAAAGCACGTGAGCATGTGTAGCTCCATCATTCAGTGGGACAAAGGAGTGTTTGCACTTTCACAGAGTTAATAATGACAGTGGTGAGTCTTTCTTGTTTCCAGCCATCCCGACTGAGCCTTCCCAGTCATCCACCTTCCTAAAGAATTTGTGATTTACACTCTGTCTCTAAATGCTTAGAGACAGCCCTACTCTGAAAAAGCAAGAAAACAGGAGAACCCAATGAAGAAAAACAAATGGAGAAAAAGCTCACTGTAGATTAATAGAGCTGATTATGAATATTTACAATTATCCATTATGGAGCCAAAACTTTTAGTAAAATAATGTGTGAGATTTTGTTTCTAGCCAGCCTGAAATTCCTTTCTATCACTACACCCCCAGCGGGGTGAGAACATCAAACATGTCATCTTGCCAAGATGACAGCCAGCATCGCGTCAGATGGGAGACACATGCAAGCCTGACTGGTGAACTCAAAGAAATTTCAAGATGGGATTCACTTCATTCGACGTGGCCCCATTGCAGGTTCTTTGGAAATCTCCACTACTGGCCACTTCCCTCCCCTGCTCGGTGCTGCCTGCCTGTGTGCTGTGAAATTTTAATTGAATTGTTAATGACACCAAGGAGTGACACAACACATGAGAAACTTCCAAGAATCAGTCAGGAGGAGCCCTTTTTCTTACTGTTACAAAACAGAAGACACTGGGAAATTGACAAGTCCAAGCAGCGAGGCCAGGGCAGTAATTGATAGCAGGCTGCCTAGAGCCAAGGTCCTTCCCTGGTAATTGCAAGCAGAGGCTGCCTCTGTGATCTCGCCAGTGGTGTTGGCCATGCCAGAGCGACCCGGCTTTGACGGATTGCTTTCCCGAGGTAATGACTTAGGCATGTTGCCTCTCTTGCATGAGGCCATGTGTCCCTCCCACTGGAGAAAATGAGCTGAACATTTTGCTTCTTCTTTAACAGGGTGCTGTTAAAATAACTCTATTCTATTATATAAGCCCTGTAGTGCCAGGGGCTAAATTTATATGGTTATAAACAAGAGATATTACTTTGGAATACCACAATACTGTGTTTGCTATTTCTTTAGGATTTCAAATGGTGTTTTCAAAATAATGGATTTTACTTCAAGAAAAAAAAAATTGGGGTGGGGGAGGAAGGATCCCATTTCTGAACAAAATCTTCATCCTATTTTTGAATTCCTCTGTGTACCTTTCCTAATTCTCCAGCCCAGTATTTATTTGTATTTGTGTTTGTTTTGCTGGCTGGATTTGACTCTCTGTGGGGGCATCAGAAGGATTATTTACTCCAGGATTCTGAAATAAGATAGATATTTTATTTCATGTTTTTTAAATTCTCCAAAGGCTGCTTTTTTTTTTTCCTTTGCCATTTCTGGACATTGATATATTTCAGAACTTTTATGTGGCTTTTCCTCCCTCCCTACACCTATTCTCCCTTCTCCCCACTTCCCCTTCCTGGAATGTAATTTTGTCTGTAAAATATGATGGTAAGCTGAAATGTCCCTGATGATCTATAGCACTTCTAGATTTTCACTCCCGTCGGTGACAGAAACTTACTAATTCTGATATAGGGGTCCCCGAGTGTGTTTCCACACTGTAGCTTGTGCTTTCTAGCATATTTAAAGTTTGGGTCCTTCACCCCACCTCTGTAAACAGTTTCACACCAAGAACCGACTTCAAAAGAAATGTCAGGAAAATCTCTAAAACTCAACTATAGATGGATTTAAGAAGTGAAAAGAAAGTGTGTATGTGGGTTTCTCATATCCACATAATAACTTTTGATGGAGAATCTAAGAGGAAGGAGACAGATTATTACTAATGGGAACTTTTGGGGGGAAGAAAAGTAGAGAAAAGATTTCATGGTGGTTATTTCCCTTACATTTAGTCTCTAAGTTCCCAAATTTCTTACTAATAGGTATGCATATTTAGAACTAATATTTGTAGGAAATGGAGGTTTAAATGATATCAGGTTGCTAGGCTATTTCACAGAATTTGCTTCTGCAAAAGAACACTTAGGAGGGAAAGTGGTCTTGGGTGGGCTAGCCTGAGAACCTCACCATGATAGCGTTGATTTTACTGGAAAATACCTTCAGAGTCCTAACCTAGATATAGGGTGCTAGGAAAACCATTTTTCTTACTTTCTTCCTCATTGTCCAAAACTTGGAAACGGAGAAACTCCCTCTTCTGCCATGATCCCAGCAGCAAAAAAATTGCCCCTAACCCTACCTTAGGTACTGAATCAAGAGTATAAATCCTTCCCAGTGCTCTAGATGTAGAGTCATTATGGAGGGCATGCTTATAAGTTGGGTGTTTATAAGTAGGGATGTGTAGTTAATCTCATAATTATTTGACTTTTCTGTTCTTACTGTTGATACAGATATCAGTCGAATGCTCTTTTCTTTTGCCTTTCCTGTGTTTTCAGTGTGTTTTGTTTATAGCCGTGGTTCTCAATGGGGAGAAGGGGGGACAGTCCTGTCCCCTCTCCTTGTAGACATTTGATCGTCCTGTCTGGGAGGGTGAGTGCTAGTGGCATCTGCTGGGTAGAGGCTGGGGATGCTGCTAAACATCCCGTAACACAGAGGATAGCAACCCCCCTCCTCCACTTCTAGTAAAGAATCATCAGGTCTAAAATGTCAGTATGGCTTTGCACAGTGACATAGAGACAAAAGTTCTCAGTAAAATCCACGAATTGAATCAAAAACCAGTCTGTCACTCAACAAGTGCTATTGAGAGCTTGCTGCTGTGCAAGACCCAGAACCTAAAAGTTTGAGAAGTACAGAGCTTCCTGGTTGTGAACACAGGCACACACCTGGGTTAGACACATGCCTGGGTTCTGATGATGGTTGTACTGCATGACTAGGGCTTGTAGCTTAACCCCAGTTAGGAAACATCAGTTTCTTTCTCTGCTAAATGGGACAAAAGGCAGAACTATTATAGGATAAAACCTATGGACTGGTGTGAACCTTAAATCAGATTTTAGTAAGTAAATGAATACCCATGTATAAATTCTCCCTGCCCTACAGGTGGTGATGTAATCTGCAGATTACTGAAGTCTTCCCTTTTACAGATGAAAAAATTGAGACCCAGAAAGGGAGGTTATTTACCCAAAATGGTAGCAGGTGGCAAAGTTGGGACTAGAGGCCAGCCCTCGTGACCCCAAGTCCTATGTTCTTTACACTCTTCAGTTCCAAACCACAAAAGGAAACTTAAGTCTGGTTAGGAAGGAAAGTCCCTGTCTGAGGTAGAGAAACACTTAGTGACAAAATTTCCAGTCTGAGACCTCTGGATTCTGGAAGTATACAGGACTAGATAAGGAGGATTATCATTTATAATGATCATGAAAATCATGTGGAATTTTTTTTTTTTCAACGTTTATTTATTTTTGGGACAGAGAGAGACAGAGCATGAACGGGGGAGGGGCAGAGAGAGAGGGAGACACAGAATCGGAAACAGGCTCCAGGCTCCGAGCCATCAGCCCAGAACCTGACGCGGGGCTCGAACTCACGGACCGCGAGATCGTGACCTGGCTGAAGTCGGACGCTTAACCGACTGCGCCACCCAGGCGCCCCTCATGTGGAATTTTTTAAGATCCAAAATCTTGTCCTGGGACTAAAGGAAAAGAGGAGAAGCCTTATGGGGATGGTCTTAGTCTTCAGTTCTTTTAGTGCTGACAAACATTATCTTGTGATAGAAGTGGGAATCTTTCATGAAATTTCTTTAACGACATCAGACACAGAAGAAGATATGAGAACATGAATTGTTGATCAGTATTAAGCCCACTGCCAGGTAATTCCATACACTGGTTTTAGTATTGTAGGTATTCTCCATTGGGAAGATGGTGGATAAAGAACAATGGGCGATAGAGCCATTGGATGGCTTAACAAGCTGCTTTCAAAGGTCATGCTTCTGAATACTTGATGGTAGGGGAAAATAACTGTGAACTATTCTTTTTTTAATGTTTATTTTTAAAAGAGCATGAGAGGGAGAGGAGCAGAGGGAGGGAGAGAGAGAGAGAGAGAGGAACAGAATCCCAAGTAGGCTCTGTGCTGTCCCCAAAACCATGAGATCATGACCTGAGTGGAAATCAAGAGTCACATGCTTAACCCACTAGCCTCCCAGGTGATCCTGAACTATTCTTAAGTTAAAAAACTGGGTGTGCACTCTGGATCCCAACTGTACTTAATGTGTGTTTGCATAGAAAAAGGAATGGAAAACTATATATCAGAATATTAACTGATTATTTCTAGTGCTGGGATCAAGGATGATTTTAATTTTATTTATTTGTATTTTTACTGGTTTCTTTTTTATAAGTAATTAAAAGGGTTTTTGTTTTTGTTTTTTATTTTGGTTGATAGAATTGATGTGATCAGCAAGTATTACTAAGTTGTTTGTGCCCGGGAAAATAAGCAAAGTAAAGGAAAAGTGAACATGGAATTTCTGTCCTCAGGGAACCTTTATTGTACTTCTAGAAGAAGATCTACACATATAGAAAGTTTATTAATAAAGGCTATCAGTAACTATTGAACTATTTGGCTAACTAGATTATGATAGAGAATCTCTACATTTTTAATAACGTATTAGGACCATTTGTGATGTACAAATATTATTTCACTGAATCTTCCTAACAGACATATGGGGTACTTACTAGTAGTCCTATTTTACAAATGGAAAAAATGAGGTTGAGAGAATTTGGGGAGTGGTGGAGCCAGGATTGACTCCAAAGCTTATGTCCTTAACCACAAGTTGATGTTACCTCCCAGGGAACCTTGTTTAATTGGTAAATCACCTCATACTTCCAGTGGGGAACTGCAAGAATGAGTGATCCATTGGAGAGAAACCAATAATTTCAGCCTGGTCAAGAGAAGGGGGAGAAGGATTAAGAGAGTCTCATATTAGCCTTAGTATGGTGGGAAATAGGTTTCTAACCCACCATCTGCCAAGATTTCATTTACTTACTGGTGAACCCAGCCTGATGTCTCAGGATGATTCTGTGCAGCATTACTGAGTGTCTCTGGACCAAAACACATGAACCACTTTCAGGGTTTGTGTCGGGAGCAGATACAGAGGATGAGACCAGGCCAAGGTTAGAGAAGTGTCTTGGGAAGCTGCCTGTGTATGCTCATCCCTAAAAGTTCTAGTTGCCCTTGGAAGATTTTAGCACTGATTTGAGTGAATGTGGCCTGACAGACAGTACTTCTCTGTGACCTAACTGAATCAGCTTTCCATTCACAGCCTGCACTGAGTCCGTGGTGCCCACACAATAGCCAAAACCACGGTGGCCACAGTAAGTGCTGTGGAATGTGTGTGTGTTTCATCTTTATCAAGAATGTCACGTGGCATTTCCTGATTGCTCCAGCAGCCTACTGCCCCATCTGAGTTTCCAGACTAAATACCAGTTCTCAAGCCACATGTGTTTATGGTATATAATAAATCTCCATTTGTCATAACGGTTTAAATTTAAAAGAAAAAGAAAGGTGAGCTGTGATGTTAAAAAAAAAAAAAAAAGAGAGAGAGAAGCTGGCTGTTCTAAATTAACTTTCTTAGAGTTTCAGGTCAAGCCCAATTTATTAAGAGGGATAAAAAAAGATAGAAACCTAGTCTGTGATCACAATTGTGATTTATCCACACCTTGAGTGGGTCCTCCTTTGGACCTTTGCTTGAACCACAGCTGGCTTGGCTTATGTAGGACCTGCTGGGAGCTGAGGTTTATAATGAAAAACAGTTATTCTTTGAAATTACTCACAAGAAGAAGGCTCATTTTATCAAGTGCCCTCCTTAATTTGATTGTAAGGCTCTTCATATTTATTTTTCCTGCATTAATCACACTGTATCTTTGTGGCAAGTATAAACACAGTGGTGAAAGATAGCCTTTAAAAGAAAAAACATTCAGAGGACAAATGTTTCTCTAGAGGTGGCCTGTCGGGAGCCCTTAACGGGTAATTAAGAAAGTTATTTTGGGTTTGGTAGTAATGTAGTGAACTTTTCCAGAGACTCCTCTTCAGAGCAGGATGGCATTTAATATTTTTGCATATTAATCTTTAACAGTGAAGAGTGTCCAGTATTGACATCCCCTGGCAAGCTCTGGCAGCTTTAGAGAACATCTTCGTTCTATGCAGAAAGGCAACCTCTTTTCCCTGCTTTGCCTATGGAAGAAATGTGGGAGTGGCTTCCTAATCCAAGACTGAGAAATTCTTATTTTAATACCCTGAGTTGGACCCAGGAGTCTGGGACCCAACCTAGGCCTTCTTCCCTGCTAGAGTCCTTCTGACCTGGACAGCCCATAATATCTTACCAATATGATATCAATGCAAGGTGATGAAGGATAATTTCTATTCTCAGTAGAAACTCCCCAGATGGTCTTCTGCTTCCCAGAACTCCCTATTGAATGTTCACTGTCGCTAAGGAGGACAACTCAGGACCAGATGCTGGTTATCCTTTGCAAATATGAAAATAAATTTCTGTTTGCCTTCATGTTACTGAAATCTGTAATATTTCTTACCTTTTTGGTCTCTGGGCATAAAAGAGATCCAAGTAACTGTTAGAATCTATATACCTTGTGGTGGCTTATTTGTGATGATGCCTTAATGAAATTCTGTGTGAGGCAACAGGATGAGATAGTCCCTCAAAAAGGCGTCTTCCAAGAAGATAAGTCAAGTCCAGTACTGATGTGACCATATTAAGAGTATATTCTTACAAGCTTATTTTATTACTATTTTTTATCATGGATGATAGTATCACACTTTATGTACTATATGTTAGCTAGCTTGACAATAAATTATACTAAAAAATTGAAACTCTGAAAAAGTCAGATTAGTGTTACATAATTTACATTAAATTCCCTTTCTTTAAAAAAAATTTTTTTTTAGAGTGGGGGAGGGACAGAGAAAAGGGAGACATAGAATCTGAAGCAGGGTCCAGGCTGTCAGCACAGAGCCCGCTGTTGGGCTTGAACTCATGTATCAGGAGATCATGACCTGAGCTGAAGTTAGATGCTTAACTGAGCCACCCAGGTTTCCCACATTAAATTCCCCTTCTAAGTGAATAGTTAGATGATTTGTGACAAATATATGCAGTCAGGTATCCACCACACAATCAAGATGGAATACTTTGATCACTACAGAAAGTTCCCTTGGGACTCTTTTCAGTCTCTTTTATCCCCAGCTCCTGACCTGCACTGATACCACTTTTTTGTCTGTAATTTTACTTTTTCCTAGAATATTGTAAAAATGGAATCATATACCATGTAGCCTTTGTGCCTAGCTTCTTTCGCTCCACATAATGCTTTTGAGATTGATCCATGTTGTAGCATGTATCGGCAGTTTACTTCTTTTTATTGCCAAATAGTATTCCAGTGTGTGGTTGTACCATGATACACTGATACATTTGCTATTGATTTGGGGCTTGGATTGTTTAAAGTTTTTGGCTACTATGCACAAAGCGTCTATAAAGATTTTCTCAGAAAATTGTCTGTCTTGGTGAATGTTCCATGGGTTTTTGAAGAGGATATGGAACCTGCTCTTACTGGTTGGAGTCTTTTGCAAATGTCAGTTAAATCAAGTTGGTTCACAGTGTTGTTTAAGCCTTCAATATCCTTACTGATTTTTTGGTATACTTATTACACATATTACTGAAACAGGAATATTGAAGTTCTCCAGTAAAATTGTGATTTTGTTTGATTTGATTTGTATCAGAATTTTATGGTTTTGGAACTCTGTTTTTAGATGCGTATGTATTTGTTACATTTTCTTGATGAATTATTTTGTTTCTGAAAATACTCCTTGTTCTGAATCCTAGTTTGTATTATAGAGCTTTCAAGTTTCATGTGGTATATCTATTTTTTCTTCTTAATATATCTCTGTATTTATATTTACAGTGAATTTCTTTGCTATCCAATCTGATAATAACTGCTTTTGACTTGGTATGTTCAGGCCATTTACTTTTAATATAATTTATTGATACAGGTTTAAATCTAACATTTTGTAAGTTTTGTGTTTATCCCATTTGTTTCATTTCCTACCTTTTATATTGTTTGTATATATTTATGATTTTTGGTTGCATGTATTTATGATTCTATTTTATCTCCAGAAAAACATAGATGTTTTGTCTTAAATTTTTTTTTCTGGTAGTTGTATTAGTGTATATAGTATATATATTTAAGTTATTACAGTTTACTTTCAAGTGTTCACCTTATGTATAGTTTAAGTATCTTACAATGGTATACTTCTATTTCCTTCTTCCTATCCTTTATTTTATGATTGTCTCACATGTTACTTCTACATGTGTTAAACTCCCAGATAATTTTTCTTCTTTAGCAGTTACCCCCCTCCTTTTTTTAAACCAGGAAAAATATTTCTCTATTTGCTTACTGTAATTGGAAAATTAAAATATTCTGTTAAAATTTAATCTGTTTGCAAACTTAAATATATTTTGTAGAACCAGTTATCTTTTAAGGAGAATAAAATTAAGAAAATGTTGGTGATATTACCCACATTTTTTTTTTTTTACCACTTCTGAAGCACTTTATTTCTCTGTGTAGATCCAGATTTTCTTCTGGTACTAGACTCTGGCCTGAAGAGCTTTCTTTAACATCTTTTCAGTATGGCTATACTGGCAATGAATTTTCTGTTTTTGTCTGAAGCATTCTTCCCTTACCATCATTTTTAGAAGGCATTTTTAGTGTGTACAAAATTCCCATTAGTTTTTTTTTTTTCAGTACTTAAATGATGCCATCCCATTTTCTTCTGCCTTGTATTCTTCTGTTGAGAATTCTGATGTCATTCTCAGCTTTGTTCTTTTGTATATATGTTTTCTCTCTAGAATATTATAGATTGTCTCTGGCTACCTTCTACATTTTCATCTTATACTTGTTTTCTAGTAGTTTTACTATGATGTGCCTATGTTCTTCCCTCCCACTATCCCACTTGAGGATTTCTTAGGTTCTTTGAACTGTGGTTTAATGTTTTTGTTAGTTTTGGAAAATTCTTGCCTATTTTAAAACATTTTTTTCTACTCCCTTTCTGCTTTCATTTACTTCAAGAATTCCAAAAATGTGTTACACTATTTGATATCATCCCATAGCTCTTGGATGCTCTGATTTGTTTTTCAGCTTTTTTCTTCATTGTTTGGATATTTTCTTAAGTTCAAGTTCATGAACCTTTTATTCTGATGTATCTAATCTACTAAACCTATTGAAGGAATTCTTCTCTGATATCATGTTTTTTATTTCTAGCATTTCCATTTGACTTTTTTTTTTAATAGTTTGCTTTTTTTCTGCAAATTACTCACCTGTTCATGCATGATGTTTAGCTTGTATATTAAAAAAAAAAAAAACATGTAGTAATAGTTCTATTAAGCCCCTGTTAGTTACGACATCTGAATGACTTTTGGTTCTGGTAATGTTGACTATTTCATCTTCTGACCAAGAGTATTTTATTTTTTTCTTGATTTTCGTGTGTCCTATAACTTTTGATGAAGTGCTGGACAAAGTATGTAAAAAACAGTAGAGACTGAGGTAAATAGTATTTACACCTGGAAACAGAGACCTGTCTGTTGGGATGTTAGTATGGGTAGTTGAGTCAATAATTGAACTGGGTCTGAGTTTTTGTTTTAAGACAGACTTGAAATTCCTCCAGTGGTGGCTTGCTGCTACTGTATGCTTAGGGGGGAATCTGGAGAAACAGGGTTTTCCTCATGTTTGCACACTATCCATAACTCTAAGTGGGTCCACATGCCTACACCAAAGAATGGACCTTTCCCCTCCATGAAGGCTAGCCTACTCTTGCTTTTTTACTCTCTGAAGCTTGTGGTAGTGGGGAGGGTTTCTTCTCATGCTCTAGGCTCCAGTCTTAGGCAGGTCCTGTGGGCAGAGGTCCCAGGCATGAATTTTGTTCTGTCTCATGTTGGTAAGGACTCGTGGATAGGAGAGAATTTCCTGTCCTTTTCCCAGTGGTAGCAGGTATCTTCTTTCTGTATATGCCAGATGCTGTAACTGAACATGTTTTCCTACCCCTTCCCCCAGGGAGAGACAGGTTTTGCATCTAACTCTCCTTTAGTGGCAGTGACCTTTACTTGGAAGTGTTCTTTCTCAGAGGCTTATGACTCCTGTGTTATTTGTTTTTGTCTTGTTAATGAGAAAAGGGTCTGGGAAATAGGCAAGATTTTATGCCTGTACACAATGTAGGGGATTCTCTTATGTCTCTTCATCTTACTCTCTTTGTGACCAACATGGAAAAAGCTGATGAGTGAGTGAAGACTCTCCTTGTGTCTGGGACTCTCAGGAATTCTAAAGTCTCTGGCTAGCCCACTTGTGGCATTAACAAGTTTGTTAAAATTCCAGCTTTTTTCTTTTTATTGACTTTTTTGACAGCTGCCCCTTCAACCTGTGCTCTGCCAAACATGAAATAGTTGGCGTGTCCTGGTCCCCCTTGGAGACGGACGACTCACACTTCGGAATTCAGTTTACTTGTTTGCCTTGTAACATCAGCCCTCTGATGGAGTGGAGAAAAATTGGGATTTTGTAGGTTATTTACCTTTTTTGTTTTTAGTGTAGAGTGGTGTTCTTTTGTGGTTTTCTGTATCTTGAGAAGGAATGAATTCCTGAGACATTTTAAGTAAAATTGGTCAGTTGTAGGGTGTCTAGGAGGTCAGGAGGATTCTAGAAATCCTACCGTATGGGGAGTAATTAAATGACCAAAGGACATTTAGACCGAAGAAGGAAAGCTTTGTAGGACAAATGTAATAAATGACAGCCCCTACAAGGAGCTGTGAAATTGCCATGATGAAGCAGCATGTAGACTTCTATCTGATGTTGTTTATAATGACATTAATTAACTGATCACTTCTATTAGTGCCTACTTTGTGCTAGGCACTGCAGATGGAGATACAGGTAAGATACACTTCCTGCTCTTAGGGGCTCACAATTTGGAATTCTGGCCAGTGATGATGATTATAGGGTAGCAGCCTTCAGTTAACTATAAGGAAGAACTTGCCAATATTTAAAGCCACTGAAGATGGAATGGACAATGTGGAAGGATGGAAGCCTTTAGAGTCTGTGTGGAGAGGATTCCTATCCTGAGAAGAGACAGGATGGGATGGTCTGATGGCCTCCTCCAGTAAATCCCAAGGAGCTGGGATTTTAGCATCCTTGTATGTCTAATACAGAGGAGTCTCTGATCCTGATGAGAGGAGTCTGGTGGGACCCTGACTGTCTTCTCTGTAGTCCTATAAGGAAGTTCTAAAGCAAACTATAGAGCAACCATAAGATAGATCCTTACTAAAGGAAGAAACAGGCAGATACTAGATAAGAAGTTGACATTTGAAGGAAGGGAAAGGCATAGGGTGGGTTTCTCATTTTCTACAGGTTTATCTTCAGGATTGACTTGAGATTATGCCATGTGGGAAGGGTAAAACTTGATCGAAAGCATGATTTTTATTGGCTTGAATAATCAGATGAAAGTTCAGACCAACCTTAGCATCTGGAAAGAGGAGAATCTCTGGAAGGAGTCAGTTGTATGTATGCATGTATAAAATTGCATATATGAGATCTCTAAATTTGTGTATATAAAATCTCCTATCTGTAGCTGGACCCTGAGCCATGTGTGGGTCAGGTTGCCTACCAGTAAGGCTAAAACAATTGAACTGAAATGGAGTTGCCTGCTTCAGGGGAGACAGTATTTTGCATTTTTCTTTCAGCCAGGTTAAATGCATGCGTAAAAAATGATACTCAGAGAAACTTGACACAATTCAGAATTCTTACAACCCATCATTCAAGACATCCA
Organism: Lynx canadensis; assembly: GCF_007474595.2. Lineage (NCBI taxonomy): Eukaryota > Metazoa > Chordata > Mammalia > Carnivora > Felidae > Lynx > Lynx canadensis. The sequence continues at coordinate 51,655,172 of NC_044313.2, read as the reverse complement.
AGACAAAATCTAAAATTACTCCTCACATTGTGAAAAGCAATAGGGACCAACTCCAAGATGTCCCAGATGATGGAATAGCAAGCAAAGATTTTAAAGTAGCTGTTAGAAATATGCTCAAGGACATGAAGGGAAATATACTCACTATGTAGGAAAAGATATGAAATCTCAGCAGCGAAATAGTATTGTTCGATTATTCTATTGTAATAATATAATAATCCAGGCTTGACAATGATGATAGCAAAGAATTCACTGTGTAAGCTTAATGGTAGAATGAAGATGTCAGAGAAAGAAATTAAAGAGCAATAGGAATTATTCAGTCTGAGAGAGAAAAAAATGGAAAACAAAAGGTAAACAGTTACAAGGGCTTGTGAGACTGTATCTAACACACTGGAGTCTTAGAGTGGGGCAAAAAAAATATTGAAGGAATAATGGCTGAAAATACCTGAAATTTGAATGACACAAATTTGGGGCGCCTGGGTGGCTCAGTTGGTAGAGTGGCCGACTTCAGCTCAGGTCATGATCTCGTGGTCTGTGAGTTCAAGCCCCGTGTCGGGCTCAGTGCTGGCAGCCTGGAGCCTGCTTTGGATATTCTCTCTCTCATTCTCTCTCTCTCTCTCTCTCTCTTTCTCTGCTCCTCCCCTGCTTGTGCTCTTTCTCTCAAAAACAGATGTTAAAAACAAATCGAATGACACAAATTTATAGATACAGGAAGCTCATTGGTCATCAAGCAGGATTAATTTAAGGCCAAGCACACCTGGGCATATCTTAAACTCCCTCCCCCTTTTCCCCTTCCCCCCCTAAAAAAAAGATAAAGAAAAAAATCATGAAAAATAGAGAAAAGTACACATTGTTTACAGGACAACAACAACTTGAATTACCTTTGTGCCTTGACTGAAACAGTGGAGGCTAGAAGACAGTAGGACGACATCTTTAAAGGGCTTACAAGAGAAAAGTAACCCTACACTTTGTAGATTGAGAATTCTCTATTCAGCAAAAATATCCTTGAAGAATGAAGGTGAAATAAAGACATTTTCCACTGAGAAGAAAACCTAGATAATCACTAGTAGTCCTGCATACGAAGAAAAGGCTCAAGAGGTTCTACAGGCCAAAGAATGGAAATCTATCCTCAGGAAGCAAGAAGAGTATCAGATATCATGAATAGGTGGTTACACAAACAAAAAGAGACTTTTTTCCTCTAATTTTTAAAAAATGCTTATAACTGGGGTGCCTGGGTAGCTCAGTTGGTGAAGCATCTGACTCTTGATCTCAGCTCAGGTCTTGATCTCAGGGTTGTTTTTACATGAAGTGGTACAGTATTGTAAGTAGGTGGTGACAAAGGGAGAATGTATATTGCAACCTTAGAGCAGCTTTACAAAAATGCAAGGGATACAACCAAAAAGCCAATAGATACATTAAGATGATACTCTAAAAACAATTCTATAAGAAGGCAGGAAAGGAGGAAGAAAGCAAAACGTTGACAAAGAGAAAACAGCGGTAACACAGTGGATTCAACTCCAACCATATCAGCAATTACATGAAATCTTAATGCACTAAACACCCAGTATTTATGGAACCAAAAATGCCTGACTTCTTAGTTCTCAGGGATGTTGGAAAGAAAGGGCTGTGAAAGTGCGTTGGGATTGTAGGAGAGAGGGTGGCTATAGAAACCCACATTCTGGGCGTGCGAGATTGGTATCAGTGAATGGACCAGATGAAAGGAACTGTTTAAAGCAGACATGAGGCATGACTTCTGTTTTGTTCAGCTCTTCTGACTCTGGCTGTACTTCCGTGCCAAGAACCAACTGGAGCTGGGGATGAAGCTTGGAGCAAGATGCCTCCTGCTTTGCCTGCCTGCATCGTGTCCATCTTCAAGTTGTTCCTATTTTCACTAAGCTCTTCCCCACCCCCACCCCCCAATCCCCTCTAAAGCCATATAATATATGGAGCTGTGTGTTGATTTGGTAAGTCCAACTGTTTTCCATTTGGGCCCCCAAGAAGTTTTAAGGACAAGCTGTTTTGATGTGTGTTTTCAGATTGATGAGCAGGAGGCCTGGTGTGAGTGACTTTATTAAGTGGTATCTAAATCCTCCAAGAAACCCCTGGCATGGAGGGTACACCAGCACATTGGCATGGTTTTAGTTCTGTGATAAAGGAAGGGTTATGAAATGTACTGCTTCATTGGGCAGACAGCACTCATACCCCTGTGCTTTCTCCAACACTCCTATTTTCCTACTTATCCAGCTTGGGGGAAAAAGAGTAATTAGATGATGGTCAGTGCTATGATTTACTGTTTTTTTTTTTCCCTTCTTGTATGATTTACCTAGTATTCACTGAAAACTTTTAATTTTCCTGATGGAAAATTAGGCTATGTAAAGCAGTTTGGGGCTTACATGTGACCAAGAGGGTGTTAGCATGGTGGAATTTTATTTCCCATTAGAGAGGAATGCTATTTTCAGGCACCTGGATCAGAGAGTAAAAAAATCTGTGTTTCAGTAAGACTGTACTAGATGACATAAAATTAGTCCTCAAAGAATTCGTTGACTCCAATTCTGTATAAGGGCCTATGTTCAGTCCTTGATAGCATCATCAGCCATATGATTTCTGCCTTGGGTCTCGTGAAATGAAATGGAGGATACTTTGAAATAAACATATATGATCTTAGGAAAGTCACTTCTCTGGATCTGATAGAGTGAGTTGGACATCCCTGGAGAGTTTGGGTCAGTAAGCCCATGGTATAGGGTGGGGCCTGGGAATCTATTTTTAAACAAGCTTCAGAAGTGATCCTTTTGCTGATCTATAATGGCCTCTCCAGATTGTAGCAATCTGTGACTCCATGATTTTATATGAATGGCTGGAAAGGTGATTTCTTTGCATATAAACCCCCCTTTTAAAATGGTCCATTTTAGGGGTGCCTGGGTGGCTCAATTTGTTGAGTGTCTAATTCTTGGTTTTGCTTCAGGTCACAATCCCAGGTTCCTGGGATTGAATCCTGTGTCTGGTTACCGGCTGCTTGGCATTCTCTCTCCCTCTTTCTCTGCCCCTCCCCTGCTTGTGCTCTCCCACAACATAAATAACATTAGAAAAAAAAGGTCTATTTAGGATCATATGATATTTTTATTTAATAACCTTTGGGTCTCTTCCTATGGCAGCCTCTCCCTCACAATTAATTACTATTTTGATTGACCTTTCCAGAGAACGGAAATAGTTCGCAAAGATTCTCTAGTCAACCATAGAATCAAAAGCTCTGGCACCACCCAAATCAAATGGGGGAGATTCTCTGTGAGGTTATGACTTGTCTGAGGACTCTCAGGTGACCTTGGCAGGTCAGATGTTCTTTGTGGGTTTAGGGGGCTGGTTTTATATTCTTGGGTGTATCAAGGTAATAGGAAAGTTCTTTCAAGAATAGAGTTTGCATTTGAAAGCACAAAGGCCTTTGTCAGGACAGAGGCTGAATTCTTTCACTGGGGGGATTACTGGGGCATCTTGGCAGCAATTGGTTGAGGGTGTGTTTACCTGAAATTGTTCTCTATCTCTTAACTGGGTGCTGGTTTGACTGCATCAGTGCAAGTGTGTTAGTTAATCCTTTGCTTAACTTGGTCTTTTGGGCATAGCCAGGGGCATTTCCAAAGATAAAGATCTGTCAACAGAGGCTAAGTCCTAATCAAACAGGTGTGGGTGAGTTGGGGAGCCTGAGAGCTCAAGTATGAGAGAACTGCATTGTGGGAGTAGCCCTCTAGTCAGGAAGTAACTTGGAAGGAGAATGGAGCAGCTAATGGGCTGTTTAGTCACAGAATAGGATCACTGAGAAGGTATGTTAATTTTTTGCTGACCAAAATGGCCTTCAAACTCTACATTTCCCACTTAGTGTTAAACCTTAAATCACTCAGGTCAAGTCAAGTAAAAGGACAGAAGAACTGAAATCATATACTGAAATTTTTCCTTTCCTTTTTTTTTTTTTTTTTTGAGAGAGAGAGAGAGAGAGCAAGCGAGCATGCACACAAGCAGGAGAGCAGGGCAGAGGGGGAGAGAGAATCCTAAGCATGCATGCTCCATGCTCAGCACAGAGCTCCATGTGGGGCTCTATCTCACAAACTGCCAAGACCATGACCTGAGCCGGAAATCAAGAGTCTGACGCTCAACTGACTGTGCCACCCAGGTGCCCCTATTACTGAATTTCTTTAGCACATTTATCAAAACTCTCATGATGAGCTTCTAGGAGAGAGGATGCCTTAAAAACAGTGCTTTTGATTTTTTCCCCTCTGATTATTAATCCCTATGATACTCAAAATCGATATTCCCTATCCCATCCCTCATTTCTTCTTCTTGGTCAAACTTCCAGAAAGTGTTTCCACTTGTTGTCTTCACATATTTATCCCTAATTCACCCCTTCCTCTTGGTCTTCTAAGTGTGGTCTGTGGACCCAGTACCATTGGTATCCCTTAGGGAGGTTGTTAGAAATGCTGGACTGTGGGTCCCACTCCAGAACTGATGGATCAGAACTTCATTTTAACAAGATCTCCAAGTGATTTGCGGTACATTAAAGTCTGAGAAGGACTTCTAAGTCTAAAATACTTTTTTGAAGATCTGCTGGTTTTCTAGGCACAAAATCTAATAGCCAATTCTCACCCTTCCTTCTCCTTGACCACTCTATCATTTGAGATGGTTTTCTTTTTCAAAGCTTCTCTATGTTTGACTTCTCTAACATAGTTCTATCCAGATTTTCTGGATGCTTTGCTGGCCCTTCTTTACTTGGGTCATTTTCTGGCCCATTTTCCTCCTCTCAACTTGAAAATACAGATATTTCCACTTTGCCTCCAGCTTCACTTTATGTTTCTCCCCAGGTCCATTTTTACTAGTTGACTTCAGGACAGGTACATATTGAATGTCCCTTTGGAACCTCATGATTACTCTGTTGAAACTAATTTACCTTTTCTTTTACTTGGACAGGCAGTTTCTCCTTTGGCTTTCCTTACTTTACTCATTGACATCCTTGGAGGGCCTCAGAGTCCTCCTGATTTCTTCCCTTCTTTTTTTGTTTAATTAGTCACCAGTTTGTACCTCGATCACTGTCATGTATTCTGATGTTCCCATTTTAGTCAAGTTATTTAAACTTGAACTGTTATAAGGGCCTGATCTCTATAATTCTAGCTTTTGCCTAGAATCCTATCTTTCTTACCTTCCTGTCAGATTGTTTTTTCTAGATGTTATTTCCAATCATGCCCCCTTCTGCACCCAAACTCACACCATTCACTGTTTTTGCACTACCTTCAGGGTTGAGTTTAATGCTCCCCCCCCCGCCCCCCGCCCCCCGCCCCCTGCCCCAGTGTTAGGTCTACTCTTTTAAGTGGAGTCTTCAAGATTTTCTGTATTCCAATTACAGTACCTTCCTTTACTATTCTCTACAAGTGTTGTGTGCTTGGCCAAACTGAAGTCCTATTTCCTCTTTGGCATTCCTCTACTAACTCAAGTTGACCTTTGCAATAGGAATGAGATTTTAATAGAGATGATTACAAGGATGGATGGTAAACCAGCAATTGTTTCTGAGTCCACCTGGGTTCACTGTGAATAGATGGTCATTTAACAACCCCCTCCCCCACCTTTTTTTTTTTTGTGACTTAATAAATAAGGGAAATGTATTAAGTATGAGGCATTTTAAATTAAGGAAAGGCTTTTAATACTGAATTTGTGCCAAACACCTTTACCAGACGAGGACACCTGAATGGAGCTAATGTTTCTCTGGAGGAACGTTTCTTGTGTGTCTATACAGAGCTTAATTTTGTAGCTGTTACTTAGCAAAAATATTTACAAGTGACTTCGGTAAAGATACAGAAAACACATATGTCATATTTGTAGGAGACAGAACTGGGAAGGACAGTAGAACAAAATCATAGAATGATGATGACCTAATATTTGATCAGCTAGAATATGGCCAAATCAGAAGAGATTAAATTTAAGAAGATTATACTTGGACTTGGGCTCCCAAATGAACTGTTAAAGCAAAGTACCAGAAAAAGGGTGATTTGTGGGGAAAAATTAAGTCTTATTTGGTGTCTTCAAATATCTGAATGAGTGTTTAAGGAGCTTATGAGATTGTAGATTCAATGAGAGAAGCACATTATCTTGAAAAAGGAAAGCCACACCTAGATTATTGTGTTCAATTCCAGGACCTACATTTTAAGTTGGAAGCAGACAAATTGGAATCTTCATAGGCAGAGCACCACCAGAGTTGTTCAGCCAGGGTGTGGTTGTCAAGAGCTCACAGGGTGGTCTCTGAGGTCCTTTGCAAGCCCAGCTTCTCTTCAGTTATTGTCTCCTTGGTGGAGGGTAATTGCTGTCTTATTGTAGTTTCTCCAAAGGCATTTAGCACAATGCTTTGCTCATAGCATTTGTTAATAAATACTGGTAAGTGAATTTTGTGAGTGTGATGGAGGTTTTGCCTCCAGACCCAGAACATAATTTTCTTGAGGGCACATGACACATGTTATGTTTCTTTTTAGTACGTTGTCCCCAGAATCTTGCTTGGGGTTGAATTTTTCAGGACATAATAGCAACTGGGTTCGTGAAATGAAATGTTGGGAGAAATCCATTAAACACATCGTAATTATTCCTCATATTTCGTCTTTTCTCTTACATAAAAACAAGGGAACAATGTGGTGAGGTGGGAGGGAATACTGGGAATCAGAAGCTTTGGTTTCTAGGGATGCTTTTTCCACAAACTAGATTGCATCAGGCAATGAGAACCTACAGGCAGGATCTGATGATGAGGAAGAAGTGGGACGGAAGGTGTCATGGCTGTTAAAATTTAGGGTAGAGCCTCTGAATGCTGCAGCTGGCCTTCTCCAAGCCTTTGGGTGTTGGTTATGGTAATGAAATGCTTTAAGATGACACAATTAAGACACTTAATCATTTGCAAATTTAAGTTCCTTTCAGTTGGCCTGGAAGCAGCAGAAATTGCATAGTTAGCTTCCTGGGAGATTGTAGCCTACTACCAGTAACTCACTTGTGTCTATACAGCTGTTGTTTGCTATTCACTGGCAGGTGTGACTAATTCCACCACTGACACCACCTCTTGGATGAATGTGAGCTTCTAAAGCGAGTCGTTCATGAGTGTCTGTGAGAGAGAGCATTGTTGGAAGGGTTTGGGCTCCTCTTTGTTGTTACTGGTGGGGCTGAGCCCACTTCTGAGAGACTCAGATTAATATTGGCACCATTTCCCGAGGGCATGTCTGCTCCCAGTGGAGCCTTTCCTGGCATATGCCCTCAATTCTTGATATTCCTTTTCTACTTTCGTTCCCTGTATTGTTGTAGCTTTCTGGAATGGGTAGTCATGTTTTTGAGGGCTCTGAAAGGACAATTACTTGAAGAAGGACATAGTGATGGAGTTAACAGAGCAAAGCTGCAAACATAAGGCTGGGTTTGGGCATGCCACTGTGTCAGAAGAAAGTGTTTTCTAGGCAAGGGGAAGTGGCTAAGAAAGCACATAAAAAAATCTGATAGCTACTGTACAATCTTCAAAGAGTTAAGAGTTGGAGTGACTTTTTACCATTTAATTGTGTTTAGCTTTGTTCTTAAGGAAAAAAAAAAAGACACTTAAAAAAAAATCATGTTTCATTAATGTGCCAGCTTGGATTATTTTCCCCTGTCAGCTTAGCAATCAACAGTAATAAAAACCCGGATAGAAAATTTTCATACATTTACAGTAATATGAAGACATTAAGTGAAAACCCTTTAAAACAGTTTCCATTTTCATTTCACTTAGCAGGTGCTACATATCGAGCTATTATTTACCCAGCTAAAATAAGCTGGAAAGTGATCCAAGTTGAAGTGTCTGCAGATAAATCACACAACTGTTTTCTCCTTATTATGCCCAGTTGAAGGGGTTAGTTTTAGCACAAATCAGATCAAGGTGATGCAAAAGTTACTCAGGATTACTTGGAGACTGTTGAGGGTAGCTGTGGTCAGCTAGGCAATGGAAAAACTAATTTTTATGCCTTTGATGCGTGGATAGCTCATGCGTATGGAGGCAGTTTTATTTAAGGCACGGCCAATGCTATTCTCCAGGCTAGTGGAGTGAAGCAGCATGGATAATTCAAAGTGAGCAGGTAATCCACAAGAAAGTTATGTTTTGGCTTGGAAGGAACACAGTATATTAACAATAGCTTATATTTGTATAGTTATTTCCAGTTGAAGAAGTGCTTTTGTGTACCACTGATTTAATAGCTGGAAACACCAATGAGGAAACCCAAGTATTATTCCAAATTTTGCTCTTAGATACATGATCCTAGCTAAGTCATTGAGTCTCTTTGTGTTTCTTTATCTATAAAGTAATAATAATCAAACTGGTCCTTTCTAGACATGGTAAAGGATGTGAGATAATTTTGTAAGTATTCTGAAAGGTTAAAAGGTTGATCCTAGTCAGTTACTTAAAGACCTTTATTGGTGGCTTACTCTCTGTTAGGAGTTTTTCTAAATGTAGGGGTGTAGTGGTAGACTGGAAAGAGGGCAGAGGCTTCCATTTACTTGATTCACATTATAGAACTACTCTTGTTATCCTTGGAGTGTTTTTAGAATGGATAGAATTTCTTGAATTTATACTAACTAGGTAAAACATGATAGGACTGAGCAAGGTGTAGAAGAAACTAGCATGCAATTATTTTCTACCTCTAATGATAAAGGAAATCATAACCTCAGTGTATCTGTCTGAACTGAGTATATTAACTATATCTAAATGAGGGATTTTAAAAGTGTATGGGGGGGGGTAGAGAGAGTGTGTGAGCATGAGAATGAGTGAAGAAGGGGCAGAGAGAATGGGAGAGAGAATCCCAAGCAGGTTCTATGCTGTCAGTGCAGAGGCAGGGCTTGATCCCACATTCTTCAGCCAAAATCAAGAGTAGACATTTAACCCTGAAACACCCAGGTGCCCCTAATGGAGGGACTTTTAATCTTAGGATCCCTAGGTGAACCTCAGAGGTCTCAGGAACAGTCTGAAATGAGATGTAGACTTAGGGTCTGTTACTCATCACAAAGGTGGTAGAGAATTGTTGAATTAATGTATTCTCTCTTGCTCCTAGGACAGTGTGATAACAAATAGGTTACAAAGGTTTCTCTTGGATTAAATCTTTCATCAAATTGCCAGCCTTGATGCCACTGACTTGCACAAAGTCTCATCTGTGAAATGTGGGAGTCCTATTAAATACCCTGAGAAGTCCCTTTTGTCTCTAAAATTCCATTATCATAACTTCAGTTTCTCCTAGAAATGAAAACGTTTAATCCACTGAGCCAGTTATTTCCACAATCTCTCTCCAACCTGGTAATGTTGAAATAATTTGGAAATGGTCTTTAGTGAAAGGCACATTTCTTTGACATTTTGGCTAATCTGGAACTGGCTCCGTAGCCTGAAGACAGAATTTTTACAGGGGCATCTGGGACCCTTTAAATATCTGCAGAGATTACCTGTGGGCTTAGCTTAATGCATGGGAGGTGTTCTGATCTGCCATCCTTAGGGGTTGATTTGGATGGTCCTGTTACCCCTATAGTTTGGTTGCTGAATTAGTGCCGTCTTGATACAGCTTGGTTATTAACATGCATGTGGCACCTGTGCACAGCTTTGGTTAAAGCAGTTGGACTTGTAGAGAGAATTAGATTAATACAACCCTTTTCAGGTATCCAGGGTTGTATTCTGCCATGTTGTGTGGGAGTCTGGTTATAGTGTCACATAGTCACTACCTGTGGTCAGTTTTGAGGCAGATGGGAGGTGGGGCAGATGCCATTTCTGCTTTTTTCCATAGGCATTGCTTTCTTCCTTAATGGAAAAACTGGAATTTTTGTCTGGGTGTGTCTGCTTCTTCATGTTACTTGAACCCAGCACCAGCATTTAAATCTGGGTTATTTTAAGACCTACCCTGGGGGGCGTCTGGGTGGCTTAGTCAGTTGAGCATCCGACTTCGGCTCAGGTCATGATCTCATGGTTTGTGAGTTCAAGCCCTGCATCCGGCTCTGTGCTGACAGCTCAGAGCCTGGAGCCTGCTTTGGATTCTGTGTCTCCCTCATTCTCTGCCCCTCCCTGGCTCATGCTCTGTCTCTCCCTCTCTCAAAAAGAAATAAACATTAAAAAAAATTTTTTTTAAAAAAGACCAACTCTGGGATTCTCTTCCCCTTGCCTGTGATTGGTTTAGATATGGGCACATGACACTACCTTGGCCAATTAGCACAGAGGAAATCTACCAAGCTACTACAGAAAAAAGATTTCTTGTGCTTTTAAGATGCAAGTAAGAGATGGTTCTCTTTCTTCCACTAGATTCTGTTGAGTTTACAGGAGAGTGTTGGTGACTCCAATCATCTCAGACTGTGTGGTATAATAGTCTGAGGGATATCTGGCATCCTGTGAAGGGGTGGCAGAGGGGAAATAAGGAAAGAGAGAAACTTGACTGGTTTCCCAGTTGTGAATGTTTTTTTCATTTTTAACTTTTTACTTATAGTTGACCTACAGTGTAACATTAGTTTCAAATGTACAATACAATGATTCAACACTTGCATATAATACCTGGTGCTCATCGCAAGTGTACTTGTTAATCCCCATGACCTACTTCACCCATCCCCTCCCAAGTACCTCCCCTGCTGGTAACAACCAATTTGTTCCATATAGTTAAAAGTCTGTTTCTTAGTTTGCTTCTTTCTCTCCCTCTTTCTTCCCTTGGCTCATTTGTTTCTTAAATTCCACATATGAATGAAATCATACAGTATTTGTCTCTCTCTGATTTTGCTTAGCATAATATTCTCTAGCTCCATCCATGTCATCACAAATGGCAAAATTTCATTCTTGTTTTTATGGCTGAGTAATATTCCATTGCATACATAAACACATCTTGATCTATTCATCAGTCAGTGGACACTTGGGCCACTTCCATAATTTGACTGTTGTAGATAATGCTGCTATAAACACCGGGATGCATTTATTCCTCTGAATAGTGTTTTTGTATTCTTTTCCCCAGTGTGATTTCTGAGTCTTTTAAACTTGTCTGATCAAAATGATTCTTACTGCCTTCATCATCCTATCTGGAACCTCTTATTTTTAAGCCCTGGAAATTCACCACTATTATTACTTTTTACTATTCAATGCACATTTGGATTTAGCAGCACAGAATAAAACTTCTCCTTGCTGCCTTTTCCTGCTTTATTTTCACTGAGTGCACTTATCACCATTTACCAGATTATATGGAACAAATCAAGGTATTTGTTGTATTCATTGTAAAATCCTCAGCAAATAGAATAGTGTCTGGCACCTATGTGAGACTGTTCAGTAGACATTTCTTTAGTGAATATCTTACCAACTTAGTTGACTTATTTCTCGTTTCAATTAGTGTACTGCTAAGCAGAACACTGTTGAGTAGATATTTCAGTGACTCCTTAGATGTAGGAATTTTCTCAGTTTGCCTGAAAATATTTTTACTTTGGCTTTATTTCTGAAGGGTAAGTATCGTTAATCTGGGTGCAGAATTCTAGCTGACAGTTACTTTTCTCCAAATACTTTGAAGATATTCTGTGGTGGGCTCAATTGTGTAATATTCCCCCCACTGCCATCCAATTCCTATGTTGAAACCCTAACTATGAACAGGGTTACATTTGGAGGTAGGGCCTTTAGGGAAAAATTTAAGGTGAAATGAGGTCATAAGGGTGGGACCTCAATTGGATAGAATGGGTGTACTAATAAGAGAAAGAAATATCCTAGTTTTGTCTCTGTCTCTCACTCTGTGAATGAGTACAGAAGAAAGGGCACGTGAGCACCCACTGAGAAGGCAGCTATCTGTAAGTTGGGAAGAGAATTCTCACTAGAAACCAAATGTGCCAGCACCTTGACCATGGACATCCAGCCTCCAGAACTGTGAGAAAATAAATGTCTGTTGTAAAAGCCACCTCAGTCTATTGTATTTTGTTATGGCAGCCTGAGCAGACTAACAAATTTCATTGTCTTATGGAATTAACTGTTGATGGTGTGAAGTCTGCTCTGTTTTTAATTCCTTTGAGAGTAATCTTTTCTCTTAAAGATTTTTCTCCTTGCTTTCAGTCTTTACATTACAATACTATGTATCAATGTGTGGATTTATTTTATTTAAAATCCTTAGGAATCGAGAGACCTTATATAGTCTAAGAATTTATGTGTTTAATTTTTTTCACTTCTGGAAAATTCCCAGAAGTTCTCCTTTTGATGATTGTCTTTCCCCTATTCTCTGTCTTTAGCCAAAGTTTCAAAAGAATATATCATGAAACTTATTCTGTCCTCTTTGCCACATACCTTAGTTGATAAATGCCATGTCTTTATCTCTCTGTGCTGAGTTCTGGGTAATGTTTTCTTTGTTTGTTTTCAGATTTACCCTGTGGTTCATAAATTCTTTTTTCTTGGTATATAATATTCTATCGAACCTTTTCATCAGTTTTTAATTTTGACTGTTAGAAAATTTTTTTTTTCAAATCTGTAAGGGTTTCTATATATTTTAAATTCTTGTTTCAGGGCTTTTCATACTTTTCTGTAACTTCCTGTTCTATATGTGATTGGCTGATTCTCCCTCATAGTTATTTGTTTCCTTGCGTGTGTTAAAATTTTTATTTTATACCATGAGCATTTCTTTGTCAAGGGCTGTGTCTTAGGTTGTGGGAGGTTACTGTTTTTAAAACGGAGTTTCATAGATCTAATGCCAGGTTTATGTTATTTTCAGCTTGAATTTGAAACACTGTTGAGTGCAGGCTTGTAGTTTCCTACAGGAGGCTTTTTCTCTGTTCAAACCCCTGAGAAAAAGCATGCTTCCTTACTGCTTTTCTGGGTTTGTAGATAGTTTCTCTTGTCCCCTTTTTATATGTTGGGCAGCCCTTAGGTGTTCAGCTTCATGTGGAACTATTAGTTTCAGTTCCCCATCTTGTGTGGGTCCAAAGTAACATGTCCTATCCCTTTGAGGACATTAAGCACCAGGAACCTATGATTTATATCCAGGTCTGATACTGTCACGGTCTCTTGTGGTATTGGTGTACGTTTTGACTTTAGTCTTGGTTTCTCTTCCTAGGAAGTTTCTCTCCCTTGCCCCCATTACCCTCCACCCCAAGCTCTGCTATATATCAAGATTTTAGGGGAGGGTTATGCTTTATCCATATTGTTTAAAGTGGGTTTTTCAGCTTAGTCTACCATGTTGACATAAGTGAACTGAAGTCTGAAACCTCTCACTAAAGCCACCAATGACTTGGTAATTGCCAAATCGAATGGCATTATTCCTGTTCTAATCTTCCTGGACTTCTGGCAATTACATTTGGGACTACTGATCAGTCACTAAGGTTTGAAAACTTCATACTGCCTTGGCATTGGTGATAATAATACTTCCTGATCACTGAGTACCTCTCTATTCCCTCAGCCTGCTTTATAGACCCTTCTCTCTCCACTCCTTCCTTAATGTTGGTGTGACCAAGAGTCCTTGGGCCTCTATTTGCTTACCACATGCATTCTATGATTTCATAGGCTCCAGGGTTTCAGTTTCTAATATGTGTTGATGAGTCCTTTTCTACCTTTAGCCAGGGTCCCTTGCTGTCAGACTTAGGTGTTAACTCTCCTATTGAACATACTCCTGGAAGTCTCCATATTTAATGCCCCCAGTGCTGGTTTCGTCATCTTCCCTCCTGTCCACCCTAACCTTGTCCTCCTGTGTGTCTTTTCTTTGCTGTCAGACACAAGTCTGTCAGTTCTCATCAATTTCCCTTTCTCCTTCCCTACTCTGATACTGCACCAAATTGGTTACCAAGTTCTTCTGATTTTAACAAATATTTATTTTTTTAAGTGTATGTTTATTTGGGGGGTAGGGACAGAGAGAGTGGGGGAGAGAATACCAAGCAGACTCGACACCATTAGCATGGAGCCCAACATGTGGCTTGAACCCATGAATCATGAGATCATGACCTGAGCTGAAATCAGGAGTTGGTTGCTTAACTGACTGAGCCACCCAGGCAACCTTTACCACCTAAACATGTCTTGAATTTTTCTCCTCTCTAACCCCATCCAAGTGTTCTGGCTCAAGGAGATCTGTGTTGAAATCTACTTGCCTCTTGCTCTCCAGTGCCATGTCCCATGCAGTTCCTGAATGACAAACTTGACCTGCCATTTCCGTGCTCACCACCTTAGTGAGTGCCCTTCCTATCTGGCATGTGAAGTCTCATCTGTTTCATATGGTTTGCAAAGACCTTTGGGCTCTGCTCTCTGCCTGCTGTCCTCTGCCCACACTCATATTTTACTCCCTCTAGTCTTCCACAGGCCTGCACCCCCACACCAGGCTCCCTGCTTTTTTTTTGCATCCTGTTTTTCGGTGAATGTACATAGCCATTTTTGTTGGATACATACCTAGGGACAGAGTTGGTGGGTCATAGTGTATACATGTTGTTCAAAGCTAGTCTTTGCTCTTGAGATCCCCTCTGCTAGAAGTTGCCTGTATTTTACTTGCCTGGCCAACTTTCATTCATGCTTTAGGGCATATTTATCTTCACTAGGAATCATTTTCTTTTCCCCTACCCCCAAAGCTGGCTTATATGTTCCTCACGTATTTTCTTGCTATTCTCGTGTATGTCTATCATAATACTATTTTTTGTCTTTTTCCATATAATACTGTGAAGGATTTATGTTTTACTCTATTTAATATCTTGAACACACAGCCTGGCACATAGTGGGTGATCAATAAATGGATGGATGTGTGGATGGATGGATGAGTCAAGTAATAAATGTAGCAATTTGTTGAGAGAATAGGAGTTCTGTGTTGGCTAGAGAGCTCTGGGTTGGTCTTTTGGAGAAGGTAGTCTGTGGTGTTGGGTAGGAGAGGTTGAAGGATTGGACATGAGGTTGCTAAAAGGTGAGTGGGACAAGAGAAAACCTAAACTGGCAGTATTTTGTGTCTCCTTGTGGGTGCTTTGCAAGTCTCTGACTGATTGCAGCAGCGGGCGACTAATAGCCAACAGCGTTCTGACAGTGCCTGCTGACAGGCGATAATGAGATTAGTGCCTTTTGATTCCATTATTAACAAGTAGCCAAAGAATCATTTGGACATGTCAGGAGCTAATGATAGGAATTAAGGGTCCCTCTAACTTTGGGGCAGGAGTTCAGGTACTTGATGCTTTGAAGAGTAATTACAGGCAATTTTTTTTCTAAATATTTTAAAATGCTTTGTTGACGTATAACATACATACAGAAAAGTGCACAAATTCTAAGTGCCCAGTCTGGTTAATTACCACAAAGTGAACACACCAGTGTAATCAGCATTCAGATCAGGATATAGGATATTGCTGGTATCCAGAACCAGAAGCCCCCAAGTGTCTGTCCCAGGTACCACTTGCACTACTTCTTCCACCAAGGGTAACTAATGTGCTGTCCTGTCTTCAAACAGCAGGTTAGTTTTGCCTGTTTTAACCCTTGACATAAGTGGAATCTTAGAAGATCTCCTTTTCTGTTTTTAGCTTCATTTGCTTAACATTGTTTCTGGGAGATTCATCCATGTCGATGTAGCAATGCTTCCTGCATCCTTCTACCTATATAGTATTCTGTTGTATGGATTGGCCAGGTTTAAAATTTTTTATGTTTATTTATTTTTGAGAGAGAGAGAGAGGGAGACAGAGTGTGAGCAGGCGAGGGGCAGAGAGAGAGGGAGACACAGAATCGAAGCAGGCTCCAGGCTCTGGGCTGTCAGCACAGAGCCAGACGCGGGGCTCAAATCCACGAACTGCGAGATCATGACCTGAGCCGAAGTCAGACACTTAACCGACTGAGCCACCCAGGCGCCCCTGGATTGGCCAGATTTTAAAAAGCTGTTCTACTGTTGGTGGTCATTTGGGTTGTTGGTCAGTAGTTTCTGGCTATTTTGAATGACTGCTGTGAACATTCTTGTCTGTCTGTGGGTGAACATACATACCCGTTTCTGTTGGATACATACCTAGGGCCAGAATTGCTGGGTAATAGAGTGTACATGGTGTTCATTGTTATTATGTATTGCCTAAGAGTTCTCCAGAGTGGTGGTTGTGCCAAATTATATTTCCATTAGAGTGTGAAAGTTCTAGTTGTGTACATAGTTGTCAATATTTATTTTTCACCTATAATAAAATCTCATTCATTTGGATTCCATTGATCTAAAACTTGGGGTGGTGTATGTACAGGCTAAACTGAAATTTACCATTCACAGTAGCTTTTGATAGTGGTTTGCAAAGGATATTAAAAATACCTGGGCTTGTATTTTTTTTCTACTTAAGGAAACCCACTGGGTATTTTAGACGCTGCTTAAGACAAATAATATGTCGACATGATGCATTATTATCTTGCAATTAAAGTCTTTCGACCCACACGTTTAACCTCATTTTACTAACCTATCTTTCATATACATACATCTTTTAAAATACAGTTTTGGTAATTGTATGTGCATTATAAAATGAATAGATCAAGCGGCATTTCTATAGTCTATAATGCTATGCCACAGTCCTCTGTAGTTCTGTGAGGGCTGCCATAACTAAGTTAGTTGGTCTGGTCTTAGGATGACTTGAAGCAAGGAGGAATGTAGCATCAGTAACTTTGAATGACAGAATTGGGGTCTACTGATGTGGCAGCCTGGACAGATAGATGCCCCTAATCTAATATGATAGGTTTTTGGCCCCTATAGATGGCCAGTCTTCAGCTGAGTGCCCATCTATCCCTGGTCCAGTCAGCCAAGTTGGGAGCCAATATGGGGACTGAGCCAGGATCATTAGAGGAAGCAGTGCATGCTGGCTGTCTTTTGTACAACCCCTAAAATTCTCTCTCCAAGTCTGCTTTTTTGTGTAACTGAATGCTGGATAAAGAGAAATGATAAAAGATTGCTTATGTATTTACTTACTTTTTGGTGAAACTAGACAGTGTTTCCCTTTGATTTCTTTTATTCACTGGTAATCTTAAAGTAGCACCATGCTACTGGTCTGGCCATTTGCTGGGAATCCAGCAATATCTGAGAGAAGGAAGATTGAATGGGGTTGAGGGGAGTGAAGTGAAGAGAGGGTTTGTCAACAAGGCAGAGCAGTGTGCTGGGGCTGGGTGGAGGGAGTTGAGTGAGACATCATACAGAGGACCTGGAAAGGATGCTACTGTGACATTCAGAAAGTGAAGGAACAGTCAGAGAAATAAAATGGACCAACTCAGGCTGCAGTCTTTCTGTCAAAGTGTGCTGGGTTGTGTGTATTGAGGTAATTGGTCATTTCAAGAACAAATGTAGAGAAACTTTCCTACCCCTTCCTTATTCTAGCTCAGTCCACTAGAGTTCTTTGCTTTTCAGGGTCTTCCTTTCCCTATTGAGGGTGCACAGCTCTAGCCAAACAGTATTTTTTGACTTAGAAAATACTCTAACACTCTGTGAGTGGAGGTTTATTTTTTAATCAGTATCATTTTTTTTGGGGGGGGGGAGTTTATTTATTTTGAGAGAGAGCAAGTGCAAGCAGGGGAGGGACAGAAAGAGAGAGAGAGCGAATGAATCAGAAGCAGGCTCTGTGCACTGTCAGTGCAGAGCCTGACATGGGGCTTGATCTTTTGAACTGAAATGTAGTGACCTGAGCTGAAATCAAGATTCTGCCGCTTACCAAGTGAGCTGCTCAGGTGCCCCTCAATTTCAATTTTTGAATAGGTAACACACCCATATGATTTGAAAATTAAGAGATAGGAAAGATTATGCAAAGTTGCCTTCCCGTTCTCTTCCTGGTCTTCCCCAGTTTGCACTGCCACCTGAAAAGATCACTATTTTTGATTCCTTTAATTTTTTTTCAGATTTTCTAAAATTTTGTGTTTATAAGCAAAATTCTAAGTATCAATCCTTTCCCGTATAAATAGAAGGTACCATTCTATTCATGTTATTTTGCCCCTTGTTTTTCTCACTTAACAAAATGCTTTTCTATTATCAGTCTACAGAGAGCATTCTCCATTACTTACAGGCATGTAGCATTCCATTGTATGAATTCATCATAATTTGTTTATCTAATCCCCTATTGATGGATACTGTGCTTGTTCTCTTACAGAGCTGCAATCAATGACCTTAAACTGTCATTTTTGAATGTTTGCAAGTATATCTAGAGGATAAATTCTCAAATAGATTAGCTGGATCAAAGGGCATATACATTTGTAGTTTTGATAGACATTGCCAAATTGCACTCCTCAGGAGTTGAGCTAATTTATACCCTCACCAACAATGTTAGGTGTGTGCTTGTTCTCCACAGACTCACCAACAGAGTGTGTTATTAAACTTTTGGATTCTTGCCAACTTAGTAGGTTAAAAAAATGATTGCTCAGTGTTTTAATTGGCAGTTCTCTTATGATGAATGAGGTTAAGCATCCTATTATACATTTAAGAGGCATTTGTATTTCCTTTACTGTGAACTGTGAGTGTGCATCCTTTGTCCCTTCCTCTGTTGGGTTTTTGTCTTTTTTATGATTAAAAATTTTTTTAACCTTTATTCATTTTTGAGAGACAGAGCACAAGTGGGGTAGGGGCAGAGAGAGGAGGAGACACAGAATCCGAAGCGGGCTCCAGACTCTGAGCTGTCAGCACAGAGCCTGATATAGGACTCGAACTCAGGAACCATGAGATCATGACCTGAGCCAAATCGGACATTTAATTGACTGAGCCACCCAGGCACACCTTTTTATGATTGTTTTTAAAACTCATTGTGTATATGTGTTACCATGTGTGTAAATAATTGTGTATATGGATGTGTGTATCCTGTGTGTATTTGTAATTAGTCCTTTTTCTGTGATAGAGTTGTGGACTTCCCCCACTTTTTTTTTTTTTTATGATTCTTCATCTGCTTCCATTTTGTTTTGTCATGTACAATTTTTGCTTCCCATGTAGTTCATTTTTATGCAGTTGAATTTATCTTCTATGGCTTTGGGAATTTTAGTTACAGTAGAAGAAACATCTCCACTAATTTTTCTTCTAATACTTTCTTGGTTTCCTTTTTAACAAAATGCTTGCTTTCTTGGAATTCATTTTGGTACATGACATGACCTGCCCAAAACAGTTGGGGAATCAGGCAGGAGATGAGGAGAAATGAACAAAAAGAAATCATGGCGAGGGATGTGGATGAGTAGTAAAGAGGGAATTAAAATGCTGGCAGGAGAAATGAGGTGAGAGTTGCTGACAAATGCCTTTGGAAGCTGGTAACTATTAGAATATATGGCATCTAATAGTGACTTAAAGATATTTAGGGTTTCAGATGTACCTAATTCTCAAAATGAAATAGATCAGCAATCATTACCTCCTGTAATTTTTCTTAAAATGTAATCTGATACAACTATGGCTCCACATGTTAAGATTTGATAAATCTGTGTGGTACTTTGCTGTTGTAGATACACTATTTTAATTTTCATTTCTTTGTGCCAACAATTGCACTTTGAAAATAGCACTTAAAAACAAATGGGGCAGGGGTGCCTGGGTGACTCAGTTGAGCATCAGATTCTTGATTTCTGCTTAGGTCATGATCCCAGGGTTGTGGGATTGAGCCCTGCACTGGGTTCTGTGCTGAGCGTGGAGCCTGCTTAAGATTTTCTCTCTCCCTCTGCCCCTCTCCCTGCTCATGTGCTCTTTTTCTCTTTAAAAAAAAAATAATAAAAATAAAAACAAATGGGGCAAGCCTTTGTACCCTCTCTTACAGGGGTCCAAATGTGCCCTGATGATTGTCAGGCCCTAGTTATATCTAATGGCTAGTGGATGTTGAGTCCACATTTCCTAACTCCTTATTGAGTTCATGGGCAGTTTACTTCATTTTGTACTTTAAACAAATACAATCAAAATTTCTGTGGTTCATTCTTAATTCAAGATCAGTAACTTATTTTTTTATTTTTATTTTTTATTTATTTTTGGGACAGAGAGAGACAGAGCACGAACGGGGGAGGGGCAGAGAGAGAGGGAGACACAGAATCGGAAACAGGCTCCAGGCTCCGAGCCATCAGCCCAGAGCCTGACGCGGGGCTCGAACTCCCGGACCGCGAGATCGTGACCTGGCTGAAGTCGGACGCTTAACCGACTGCGCCACCCAGGCGCCCCTAGATCAGTAACTTATTAGTGTACGTTCTTGGAGATGTGAGAACAAACATTTCCTCTTTTTAAAAAATTCTGCACAGTCCAGGGGTGCCTGGGTGGCTCAGTTAAGCATCTGACTTCGGCTCAGGCCATGCTATGGTTTGTGAGTTTGAGCTGTGTCCGGCTCAGTGCTGACCGCTCAGAGCCTGGAGCCTGCTTTGGATTCTGTGTCTCCCCCTCTCTCTGCCCCTCCCATGCTCATGCTCTGTCTTTCTCTGTCTCTTGATAATAGACGTTAAAAAAAAATTTATAAAAAAAAAATTCTGCACAGTCCCTCTGATGATCAGGACTCAGAGTTTTTACTCAAACCATCTTTTGAGTTGGACAGAGGTCTCTAATATACACTTAGAAGGGTAGTTCCTCAACTTGAAGTAATTTCTCAGATACTTATTTAGCACCTACTTAGTTCTGGGCATTATTCTTGGTGCTGGAGATACTATTCTGAATAAAATTAAATCTTTGCTTTATGGAGTGTACCTGATTGTGGAGGAGATGGTTAGCAAACATACCAATAAATTCATAAATGATATAATCTCAGGTAGAAGTGCTGATCTGAAGAAATCGAAAGGTGTGGGGGTGCCTCAGTGTCTCAGTCAGTTAAGCGTCTGACTCTTGGTTTCAGCTCAGGTCATGATCTCATGGTTTCATGGGTTCCACGCCTGTGTCAGGCTCTTAGCTTATGGCACGAAGCCTGCCTGGGATTCTCTCTCCCTCTCTCTCCGCCCCTCCCCCACTTGCACTGTCTCTTCTCTCTCAAATAAATAAACTTTAAACAGAAAGAATGTGGGGGGAGATGGTTGGGTGTGAGGTAGGGAGTAGGGGCTAGTTTAGGTTGTCCAGTGGTGGGAAGGCCTTTCTCCAAGGAAGTGAAGTACCTGATGATGTGAATAATGAACCAAGCAAAGGGAGAAAAAGCTTTCCAGCGAAGGATGCAGCATGATTTTAGGCCCTGTGGTAGGAAAGAGGAAAGAACTGGGTTGGCATGGTGCTTCTTGTGCAGGTTTGAAGCACGGGAGCTGAGTGGGAGACCTGGGAACTGACTGCCCTCCTAGGAATGAAGCCCTGGGCATAGTGCTGACCTACACGCGCATCCCTGCCACTGTTGAAGTTGAATGATAGTGGAGTTGCCTTTCCACTCCACATTTGTGGTGTTTTCCTTTGTTTTCTACTGACTCTCATTTTGGAGCGGTGATAGGAGTCAAACTTCATATGCTGTCCAGAGTTATAATAAAGTCTTCAAAGTCTCATTTCCTGTTCTGATAGGGACAGCCAAAGTATAGGCTTTCTTCTTCCATAGCTGATATCTGGGACCACAAGGCTATCAGCAACATCAATACTGTGGGGGTGGGCTGAGGGGAGAGGGCCTGCCTACTTTGATGTTAATTCATCTTAAATGGGCATGGAAAGAAAACAACAGGAAAAAGTATGGGGGCAGCTTTTCGCTCTTGCCTAGCAGCAGCCCTGACAGGACAGGCCTCCCAGGCTCCATCTCCAAATAGCTGTTCCTCAAGCTCAGTAAAATGGCTGTCAATCTATTTTAAGCAGGGGAAAATTGAGGATGGTTTTTCAGTGCTATCGCTGGCTTAGTTATGTCAAGCAATTTCTTTGGAGAGTAATAATAGGTGCTGTCTTCAGAAATAGTTTAGTCACAAATGCCTAGTTCTTAAAGTTTACTTGTTTCCCTCCTGTCCCTTTCTTGAGCTTTATCTCCTGCCCCTGCAATATAGTTTCTTCCACAGATTTCTTCCCATAAAGACTAGCAGGCTGCATTTTATTTCTGGTTTTCTTCCCTAATCATCTTTACCTTTCCTTCTCCTCCTGGCATTCCCCACCCCCCCTCACCGGGCCCCAAAGCTTCCATCAAGCTTAGAACTTTGAAATACGTTGTCAAAAAAAAAAAAAAAAAAAAAACAACCCAAAAACCAAAAAAAAACCAAAAAACTGAATGACTTCCTAGAGAAAACAGTCAGTCTGGGGACAGTGATGTTAAGTTAATTTGTTCCCTCCCCCACCCCAATGTCAGATAATTTATTTTTTTTAACCAGTTTTTACCAACCAAATGTTAACACATATGCCTGATTGCTAACCTCCTCTGGGCACCAAACCTGTTTTTTTCTTGAGTGCAGTAAGTGATTATCCAACTCATGCTGCTCCGAAAAAGAGGTTTTGTTTTAATAAGCAGTTTGCAGTTTGGCACACAATGCTGAGGAAAGCAACATTATCTCCAGCAGTAAACTCTGCAGTCATTGCAAAGCTTGACAAGGAAATGATTGAGTCTGTTTGTTATACCTTTGTGGGGCTGCCACTGCTGCTGCTGATGGAAATGTTGCTGTTTATTCAGCAATGCAATAACACTTTCTGTAATTTATGGATGCACATTCCCCAGATTACTAAAGGTAATATTGTTGACTAAAGGAAAGTATACGAATGGATAGTTTCAGTTGTTGCTGTCCTTATAAAAGTGATTGACTGTTCACTTTGCACAGGAAAGAATTTGCACAGGCTTCATCCCCCTTAACAATTACAGATTTTCCTTCCTCTGACAGTTACAAATAATACGGCTTGTCCTAAGTGGTAAAAATTTACTGATTTCTTAGAAGTTCAGGGCAGAGGCTGTGTGGATGGATGCCTTTCTCCCTTACTTCCCAGCCAGCTCTCCCATCTTGTCCCTTGGGGGCACCAGACAAGCCATAGCTGGGCTCTTAGTGTGGCCTTCAGCTTGGGTAGGTGGCTCGTGGTTAAGTAGCTTATGGCTGCAGATACTTGGCTTTTCTTCTTAGCGGAGCTGAAGAGGCCATGATGACTCATGATGTGTGCTTCTCACATGATTTCATGAGGCAGGAAAAGGTCTTTGTGTTTGGTCTTTCTGTGGACAAGATTGGGTGAAATTGGTCCTTTTATCCCAGCAAATGTAGACAGAGGTCCCTGGG
The DNA here is from genome assembly GCF_007474595.2 of Lynx canadensis. Classification (NCBI taxonomy): domain Eukaryota; kingdom Metazoa; phylum Chordata; class Mammalia; order Carnivora; family Felidae; genus Lynx; species Lynx canadensis. The sequence goes on along the minus strand of NC_044313.2, from coordinate 51,632,137 downwards.
CAGTAGAAATTCAGCCACTTCTCTCAAGGTGGTGTTGGTTAAAGCACAGAACATTTAGCCTTTGGTCGCGATGGGCACACCTATTGATGGGCTATTGTAGAATGTACTTCAGGAAGCTGTGAGTAAGAGGGCCCAGTGCTGGGGCACAGGGAAGCTGCTCCAAGTCTGAGGGATTTTCTTAGTGAATGCTGGTTGGTGCTTTATCCTAGGTCACAAGGATGCACCACTTTTCGGTTTAAAGCCTCTCAGCTTCCGTGGACTAATGGATGGCTTACGGGTGATGGCATTCTGAGATCGCAGTTGTGACTCTTACAGGGATGGAGAAATGAACAACTCCTTGGGTAAGGAGCTACTTGGGAAATCAAGAAAAAAGTAAACCAAAAAACCCCAATCTTTGTAGACACTGAAGGCACACAGGTTTGAAAGCGCTGCTTTCTTTTTGGGAAATAAGTAGCTGTAACACATTTACAAATAGAGATCTAGAATACACATATAGTGTCATGCACTTTGCATCTAAAGTTTCCTGTTTTTCCCTAATGAAATGGTCAGCGGGCCATTGTGCAACTTCACTGACAAACAGTGAGCTTGCTTATGCTTTTGTCAGCCCTGTGATTCTCCATTAAATGATTGGTTATTTAATTGGTCATAGTAGGGGGGGGGATCCTGGCATATGTGAGACAGTGTTTGTTAAATCTTGGTGATTGATGTCAGGAAGACAAAAGTTAAGAAAAATAGTATTTATCATTTTTTTCGGTCAAATACATGCTGTTGATAAGAGAAGGGGTAAAATAGGAACATCTCATTTACTCTGGTTTGAAGATTTTTCCTATGTCTGCCTTTCCTGCTTTCGTATGTTTGCTTTAGGATTGATGAAAGATGAAAGAGTCTGGTGTAGTTAATGTAAATAATCATTCTTTTATCAGTTTTATAGTTTTTTTTCTTTATCTCATTCTATAAAGATTTGATAAGCAATTTTGGTTTGTCAGTTCTTTTACTACATGAAAATTTTGTTTGGTTTGGGCCTCTTAGCATGAAATAAAAATTTTGACATCTAAACATGCCTGTGAAATCCAAACCCAATTTGATTTACTAATGGCCACTAATAGCTTATAATTAAAATCCTTGCTCTTGATCAGATGAATAATTACAAAATTATGGATTTACTGATTGGTGTTCTCTGTTGGCATCCGAAGTTCAGTCAGTTCTTGCCAGCCTTGATGTTAATCAGATTGAGAAGAATATTGAGAAAGTTACCAAGTGAATGTCAGCTTGTATAATTTGGATAATCCTAATCTCAGTCTATTTTAGGGTCGTTGACAGTGGGCTTCTCAGCAAATGATAATCCTATTCTCTGACCCCAGTCTCCAGATGAGGCAGCTAATACTGACATCAGCTATATTTTGGGGCCAAAATAGTCTGTTTTCACATATGTGTTTACATTTTTGTGTGTGTATACTATGTGTATATGTTTTTCCCCTTGTAGTCCACATACATATTGTATATTCATCCTGTTGAAACTGTAAATTATGTGCTTTAAAATAAAAAAAAAAATTTAATGTTCATTTATTTTTGGGAGACAGAGACAGCATGAGCAGGGGAGGGGGAGAGTGAGAGAGACAGAATCTGAAGCAGGCTCCTGGCTCTGAGCAGTCAGCACAGAGCCCAATGTGGGACTTGAACCCAGGAACCATAAGATCTTGACCTAAGCCAAATTCAGATGCTCAACTGATTGAGACGCCCAGGTTACCCAAATTATGTGCTCATAAATCAATATGTTTCCAACCCATATTGAATGGTTTGATTAGTCATGAGTGATTGAAGAAGCAAGTTGAAAACAGTAGAAAAAGACCATTAATAAAAAGGGTAGGAAAGAAATTCAGTCTAGCTAGCTTGATCTCTTGTCTTACTGCATATTTTAACCAAATGTTTTATAACATTTTTGGGAATTGTTGCCTACCTTTTTTTTTTTTTTTTAACACTATATTGGAACCTTACACTCTTATGGAAGAAAAGTACTTGGAAACAGTACTAATATGAATAATATAATTTGGTAATTTGCCTTTAACTATAGCACTTAGTATTTAGTATTTTATATGTATATGTTTGTGTATCTGGATGAATATATATATATGTTTGTGTATCTGGATGAATGGGTATTGTTTGCTATGAACTAAACTTTTTACAGGCATTAAATCCTCAAACTCAGAGGTTCATAGGATTATGATCACGCCGTGTGGGTGATAGAGCGGAAACAGAGTGTAAATACAACTTGCCTGAAGTTACATGACCAGGTGGAAAAACCAGGATTTGAAACCAAAATGTCCATCCCTGGCATCTGTGTCGTTCACTTTGTTTCATCCATGTTGGAGATGTGATGCTCACTGTGACCAGATACTTGGCTGGCACCACTCTTGCTTCAGAGTTGGGCTCGTTGGATGGGCACTCAGTTTGCCATCATCCTTGGTCCCATGTCTCTTTCCCCAGAGTCGTCTCAGCATCCTGTTCAACATACATCTGCAACAAACCCTCCGAGGCAGGACTCTGTTAATTTTCCCATCTGCGAGTCTGAGAGATTCTACATGAGCAAATGAGGCACATGAAAAATTATGCCAACCACTTTTCAGCTACACCTTTCTCTGTATTAAGTGAAATTGGAAAGGCTAGAGTGGTAGAGATGAACAGAAATTTTAATAAAGTGCTCTTACCTGTTTAAGTGCTTGTGTACATAGTTTTTGTTTTTATTTTTTGCTTCCCAAGTCCTTTATTTTGCTAGATTTTTTTCTTCATTGCTACGTGTAATGATAAAACCATGCCTAAAAACCAAGTCTAAATTCTCAACTTGCTATTTTGCAGTAAAGATGCAGTGATGAATAATGTGATGTGTGTTGATTTGAAAAAAACGGGAATTTTGATGAGGTGTTACCTTGACCTAGTTGGATCATTTTGGTAAGAAAAATGGTTAACAGACACATGAAGGGCTTTTGTCTTGGAGGAAACTTGGGGTGGTTTCCCCTAACCCTAACCTCTGCCTCCCAGCCGCCCCCACTCCCGCCCCCCTGCTGTCCCAGTGGATCTACCCTGCTCTGGCAGTGGGGTGGCCCCAGGTGAGTGGGGAGGGTACTGGGAGGCACAGCCCCTGCAATCTGGGATATTGTTTAAATACCGTAAAAAGCCTCACTCATTTACTCCTGAGCAGCGGAGAGAAAAAACAGTGTGGTAATCCTGGCGTAGCGGGTGGTGCTACTTTCCTATCAGTATAAAATGAAATTGTGTGGATGTTTTTCTTCCCCCCTTTCCTGTTCGCTCTTTTTAATCTTTAAATAAGACGATTGGTAGCCTGTTGGCAAGAAAATGGGCCCTGAATTTTTATTCAAAGTTATACAAGGATGATAGTTGGAATTTTTGGCAGGAGGCACGCCATTGCTTTTCAGAAAGTGCTGTCAAGGGAAGCTTTTTCTGAATTACCTGCTGGGCCTGGGCGCTTTTATGTTGTTGTTGTGACAGGTAGATTTATAAGGCTTGAAATTTGTACAAATCAGTTGTCATTCAGTGCGAGCTGTCAATGTGTCAAGCTGTCAGCCTGCTGCGAGGGGACGCCTGAGGGGGAGTACAAGGGGGCAACCATGGAGAAAGGAAATGAGTTCAAACAGACCTGAAATGGAGCTCAGTTCTCGGGGTTTGCTGCCCCCGTAGAGCCGGCATTGATTTTTCTTGATGTTGAGCAACAGCAAACCTTAAATGACACGTTGTTAGCAATCTAAAGTTGCTGTTTATTGTCTTTTAAATGGCAGCAAATCATGCAGAAGAGAATACAGTGTGTATTTTCGAATTGTGCATGTTTAGCAGCATCCTGTTCATGTCACTTTTCTGGCCTGGCTGGTTTCAACCAAGGGACCTGCTGCTTCACTGATGAGTCCAACTTTCTGTAGCATTTTGCAGACGCAGCGTGAAAGGAAGTTGTGTGCTCGTCTCTCCGTGGGCTGCGGATCGCTAATAAACACAGTATTAAAGGAGCAGTGAGTCAACGCTGCTGTTGAGCCTAAAAAAGAGAGCTGCAGCCCTAGCATGGATCTAGCTTCCTTTTAAGACAGATCTTTAGCTCCCTTTAAGACAGAAGGCCTCAGCAGAGAGGGCTTTCCCAGGACAGTGTTGGACCAAACTCAAATAATCCTTTAATTTAAATTTTTTTTTTCAACGTTTATTTATTTTTGGGACAGAGAGAGACAGAGCATGAACGGGGGAGGGGCAGAGAGAGAGGGAGACACAGAATCGGAAACAGGCTCCAGGCTCCGAGCCATCAGCCCAGAGCCTGATGCAGGGCTCGAACTCACGGACCGCGAGATCGTGACCTGGCTGAAGTCGGACGCCTAACCGACTGCGCCACCCAGGCGCCCCAATAATCCTTTAATTTAAACCAATTATTTAAGGAAAAAATTTTTTCACCAATAAAGAGCAGCAGCAAAGTGCTGTTACTATCTCAAACAATCTGGTTGAATTTTTCCATCTTGTTGAAAAGCATCTTCATTCTGTGCCACTTAGTAAGTACTTGGTATGCCTCAGATTGTCCTCGTTTGCCTTGTGCATGGCTCTTGGGACACTTCACATGTAATGCTTCTTTCGATGCCCTTTGCCCTCCCCAGTCCTTTCCATACACACCCAGAACACAGAGAAATCTGAACATTTTTCTTAAGTTATCGGCGAGGAATAAGCATATTTAAAAAAAATTAAAGTAGGGCTCTTCATGCCTATTTTATTAGCGTGTGGCATTTACCATGGAGGCCTGGCTTTCATCCAGATGCTTAAACTTTTGCACCTCTGGGCAGTACGTCCTGGCTTTAATCAGTTGTGTGACTTTGGCCTATTTCCCTGGTTCCCTGTCCATCAGGTGGCATAGAAGAGAGGAGGTAGGGGTGGGGGACAAGGGGAGAGGGCAAGAAGAGGTGAAGTGGCTGGGGATGGAGGCTGGGAAGGTGACACTTGAGAAGCAGTCAGTACCAAGAGGTAAAAAAATTAATCAAAGATTTCTATCTAGCCATTACCGGCTGGCGTTCACGGCCTCTGAGCCTCTGAGCTAAAAAGTCTGCAGAGAGGCTCCTGGCGCTGCAGAGTTTGTCTTGTAAAAGTGCAGCTGTCCAAAACATGACAGCTACAGCATTAGCAGGGCCATTAAGAGGTGTAGAACATTTCCAGGGAAATGATTTGAAAAATGACAATGCTGGCTCCTGTGTGATATTAATTATACCCTGTACTCGTGGCAAATAAGCTAAAATAGTTGGCAAGAAAGACAAAGTGAGGTGTCCTGTTTCTGACCGTCATTCTGATCAAACAGTCACCAAACTGGTGGGGCTTTATGTTCGGTAGGTAATTGTAAAGGTGAGAGGTACATACTTGAACCATCAGTCAAGGCTGTATCTGGAGGATGGTCTTAAATCCATGGAGAGGGCGGGGTGGTGGTGGGGGAAAAGTTGGAAAGGCTGTCCTCGATCGAAAACAGGTGTAAGCTGTACCAGCCCACAGCATTTCCTGCAGTGATGGAGATTTTGCTGTATCTGCACTGTCTGCGATGGTAGCCACTGGACATGTGCAGTTATTGAGCACTTGAGATGGCTGCTGTGACTGAAAAAACAAATTTTACATTTTATGTGATTTTAAGATAAAATGTAGATCTAAAAAGCCACACATGTCTGGGATATTAGGCAGAGCAGGCCTCGAAAGTGGTTTTTCAGTGAGGTTTTGGAAGCTGGGGTGGGATGTAGAAATAAGTAGGGAATAAGAATCAGGACTTCTGCCTCAAGTCCTTGCTGGTAGAAAGCAACACATGGCTTCCTGTGGTTACTTCTTACTTGGTTTTATCCCGTTTTTACCGGTAAAAATAAGGAGTACTAACCCATTTCATAAACATAAAAACTGAGGCCCAGGAAGCTCAGATAAATCTTCTCAAGGTCACAGAGTAAGTCAGGCTCTAGGTCTGCCAACATCATGTTCCATGCCTCTTCCTTAAGAGGTGCCTCCTTTCCAAGGGCTCTGATGGGGTGACTTCTTTCTAGGAAGTCAGGGCTCTGTGCTACCTGTCCACTTGGCTTTGGGCTCTAGCACCTTCTTTTCACAGCATTTTTAAATTTTTTAAAAAAATGTTTATTGAGAGAGAGAGTATGAACAGGGGAGGGGCAGAGAGAGGGAGATACAGAATCTGAAGCAGGCTCCAGTCTGTGATGTCAGCACAGCCCGACCCGGGCCTCGAGCTCACAAACCGTGAGATCATGACCTGAGCCAAAGTTGGATGCTCAGCTGACTGAGCCATCCAGGCACCCCTTCTCAGCATTCTTAATATTAATGCCGGGTACCTGGTGTGTGAAGGGTGTGCCCCTGTCTGAGGCAGCCTAGAGGAAGCTCCCTTCTTCTCAAGCCTTGGTCATACTTTCTGGAAGGCAGCCAGCCTGTAGGCCTTGCCCTGAGGGAGCCCCCCCTTAAACTAGGGGCCCTGCATCTGAATTGTGCCTTGGACCAGTGGGTCAGATGCATCATCTTTCTGGCCTCCCCACTGATCCTGTGGCTAAATTACCCTATATAAACAAGCCTTTGTTATTCCTGACTCTGAGGGATGTGGGGCTGGCTCTTGTTGAAGAAGAAAATAGACCTGGGAAGAAGGAGGTCATGAACAGGTCAAAGTGCCAGAAGAAAAGGCTTCTGCGGCCCAAGTTTCCAGATTTAGGGACTGTGGGGTAGGTGGTGGTGCATGGGGGCCTTCCGTGGTTGCGTGTTCATGCCACATATGCAGCCACTTACTTGTTTTAAGTGCAATCGCTTGGGAGATTTATTAAATAAAACGTATAAAGGAAAGCCCTCGCTAAGGTCAGCCTAGATCTTTTGAAGAACTGTTGAAATGTTGCAGGGCTGCTATCTGCTAATCCTCCAAGTGTGCTGAACATGAGAAATAACATTCAGTGTTAAACCACCAAGTACAGAGAAAATGTCTTGAAATTATAGTGTTTGGTAAATTAGAGATTGCTTCTATTTCTCCCCTTCCAGAGCTGAGGCAACGCCGCTTTCCCTTTCCTTGTTTACCTTGAAGACGCACTTTACTGCCTGTGGTGTTTCTGTTAACCTCCCCGAACCCTTGCGATTTCATTCATGTGATTTGTTATTGAATGACCTTTTGAGGATTTTACAAAACATGACCTTTTCTTGTCAAACATTCAAGGGTTTGTAAAGTGAAGCTGTCACGGGGACTCTGCGTGTTTGCTAATTATAACTAATATGTTTCCCCACATCCTTGGAAATGCAAATCACTTATTTGTTCCATGAATGGCTGCTCTTTCTTGCCTGTTGGTTTGAGATGCCTCCAAGCCACTCAAAGGGACATCTCTGGCCTGGGAATTCTGACTCCTTTGCTTAAAGTTAGGGACTGGGAACGCTGATTCCCTTGTAAGTTAATTTGACCCCTTGGGAACAGCGATGGATGATGAGAGGAGTGAATGAAAGCATTCAGAACAATTGAGTTGTTCAGAAAGTATTGGACACTCTTAAAATGTTCTGTGTGGTTCTAGGACTTCCTCACCCGAGAGAAAGAGGTGTTGTGTGTGTGTGTGTGTGTGTGTGTGTGTGTGTGTGTGTGTGTGTGTGTTTTGTGGTGGAAACAAAGACAAAACCAAAATTTTTGTGCACAAGAACAGAATTACAGGCAGAATCAAGGAAAGAAACATTAGGGTCTTACTTTCCATTCCTTGATTCTGGTATTAGCCAGAAATGTAGTACTAACAGTAGCTAAACTAATATTTATTGAATGCTTACTATATTCTGGATGGTGTGTTTAATGATTTACATGCATGAGCTCATTTAATCCTCTCAACGCTGTGAGCTAGGTATTAGCAGTTTCCAAATGAGGAGACTGAGTTTCGGATAAACTTGTACAGGTCAGTTGGCAAAGTTAGGATTTGATGTAGGATCTAACTAGGATATGCTGCACTGTCTCCCCTGTAGAGGTGGGAAATTTGTGTAGTGAAAGTGATGTACTCTACTGCAAAAGCCTGTTTTCTCCATAAGACAAATGCTCTATATGATTTCTTTTCTCTTCCAGAATGCTATCTTGTGTGATTGATAATCACCCTATTGAACTATTGTCAGTTTCCTTAAATCCTGGTTTAAGGAATGCAATGCTAGGTCAAATCACATGCCATGTGTTTGCTGCTAATGGAAGGAGTTGAGTAGGGCTCCCGAGACACTTTTAAAACTGCATCCAGTGAGTTTCTTATTAGGAGGAAAAAAAAATAATCTGCAAGCATTCCAAATGACGCACAGTTACTGTCACTAATGATTTGTGGTTACTGGAAGAGGGATTTTGATCCTGAGTGACTAAGAAATGGCTGCTTGTCTCTCAGTTCCATTTGTTAAAAGAGAAGGGATGAAAATCTGGGATAGCATATGGACTGAATAAACTTCAAAATTTCTGAGCTTGGAGAAATTCCATTTGAATTGTGTGTAAATTGCTTGAAGATATTGTTTTGTTTTGGTTCCCTTCCATTCAAGGTAGGGCTGTGTTGTGGAGAGGTTGGCCAGCCATAAAGGAGCTGCATGTTGGATTCTTTCCCCAAAGTCTAATATGGAGTCTCCTTTATAACATTCAAGTGCTTGGCCCTGCTCTGTTGTTGGTCCCCTTAGTCATTTGGAAATCTCTATCTAGGTAGGGGGATTACTGGACTTTTCCAAGTGTAACTCCTAGGAGATGTTGTCTTTCAAATGACTTTCATGTATTTTTCTTCCTCATTCAGTTGATAGACATAGATGCACAGGGTAATTTGTGTGTCTGAAACAATGGAAATTTTTGAAGTGTTGGCTCGTATTATTTGGAAAGGGTCATTACAACTTTATCTATTAAAAAAAGTTTGGATTCAAGATAGAAAAATATATTTCACCTTCTTTTATGAGTCTGTTCTCAAGAGCCAAGCAATTTGTTGTAAAAGAATATAAGAAATATTGAGAATGAGAAAAGTTATTCATTCTATAAAGCCCTGTCCCTCTTCATACTTCTTTTTCCCACTACAGCCTTTGATCGCTTCATAAATGACCCTCAATGTGAGAGAATCTGTCCACCCTGCTATTTCAAATGTATTGAAGGTGTTTATGATGGATAGTTAGGTTTCAAATATACAGTAACCCAGCTTTCTACTAAAGAGGACCCTTATATCTTGGTGCTTAATGGCAATGGCTTATATATTTCAGGATCTTACCATTCTAGATAAAGTCAGACTGACCTTAAAGTTTTTTAAAAGTCAGTATTTCATAAACTGGATTTCAAGTAAAAAAGGAAAATCATGAAAATTGCATTTGGGAGCTTCTCTTTGAAATTTGAGTGAAGTTTAGGATCTGTTTCATTATCAAGAATGTACTTTTCATAGAAATCCGTTCACTCTGGTGGATGGCAATACCCAGGACCACCAAGACACTTTTCCAGTCATTACTAGCCAGGATTTGCAGATTTATGGTAAAGGTCTGAGTGTTTTTAAAAATCAGCAAACATATTATTGAATAATTCTATTATCACATAAAGCACTTTCAGGAGAATGGGGGTGAGCAGGGATATTGTGAAATTCATAAGAGGCATAAGGCATTATAACTTTGGAAAGAGAGCAAATAATGGCATTAGGACAGTGATTCCTAATATTTTAAGGTGAAGTATTTGAGAACCTGATGAAACTGTGGCCATTTGTTCCAGAAAAGGCATATTAACATAAAAATTTTACATTTAGTTTGACAGATTTATGGATTGCTGTCAACATCATCCTTGAGAAACCCAGATCAAGCCCCTTAGACTAAGTTCCAGCCCAGTTAGAGAATCATGCCTGAGCAAGAAAGCAATCCAGTCATTGATGTATTGATGAAACTTAAAAAAAAAATTAAAGCATAATTTTGCTTTATTGATCATAAAATTATTGTCCCATGTGTGTAAACACTATGTCACTGCTACTCAATTGGTGAAGATGGCCAAGGATCTTGACACCTGTCAGCTGGGCTATTAGAAATCTGGCTATGAATTGTTGGAATTCCAGGCGATGTAATGTGATAGGAGAAAAATGATGAATTTTGAGCCAGGAGACTTAGGTTCTATTCTTTTCCCACACAGTGTAATGATGAGGAAGTCATTTGACTTTCCTGATCCCCAATTTCATATCCATAAAAATGAGCAGTTGGATTGTGACCTATAGTGTGCCTTTCAATCTTAAAATTCAATCAGTTAACCATTCTTTTTTTTGGCTCCTATTTGTATTTTATAAAAATCAAGCCTAATGCCAGGAAGAGGAGGTCAAGACAAATTTTGTTTCTTAGAAAAGGTTCATATTTAATTTGAGGATCTCAGGGAGTCAAGAAATAATAAAGATTATTGCAGTGGAAATGCTGAGCTTCCTTGGGGTGAAAGACCTGAAATTCTGGGAATATTAGTGTGAGGTTACACTTGATTTTCAGACCCATTAGGACACAAAGTCAAGTTATTTGCCAGTGTCCATGTTGATCATTAGCACTTCTGCGATCTCCGGTTATTATGACTGCTTTCTTGGGCAGGGTTAGAGAGTTCCCAACCAACCCTCCTGAAGTATATTCTTAGAAATGAGTCCTGTGCAGCTGAAAGGAGAGGTGTTACACAGATTTGTTATACTGAATAGAAAAGGAGAATCTCCTTGAGGACAAAACAAACTGCAGATGGTGCGTGGTATACACATCGAAATACTGTATAGTGGAAAAGTCCTGAGACCGAGTATGAAGAGACTTTAATTCTCAGTCCTGAGCATCATTTCTCTGAGTCTGGGTATGAGTGTTGTCTTCACAGAGCCCTTATTTGCTGATGGTTTTCCTGAGGCTGGTTGGAGGTGTAAGAGCTCAGCTGATCTGTAGCCGTTTGCATGTACAAGGCAGTGTGCCCCACACTGTAGTGTACCATGGGCTCTAGTCAGGACTCAGCCTGGTTTCCTTGTGGATATGTTCCAAAGTTGTCCATGTTTGCCCCAAACAAAATAGTACACAGAAGGTTTTTATTCCATTGGACAATTCATTTTTTTCCCTCCGCTGTTGTAGGGCAAGAAAAGGAGAGATTGCTAGTGGCACCCTTTGATCTCTTTCGAGTGACAGCCAGGACTTTGTCCTAAAGCATCTTTAGTGGGCACATTGTAGCTTCCTCTACTGGAATGTTGATGATGGGATGATAATGGGTGGGATGAAAATAAATCATCAACATTTTTTTTTAGACTCAAAAATTATTTTTTTAAATTTATTTTTTATTTTTTTAAATTTACATCCAAATTAGCATATAGTGCAACAGTGATTTCAGGAGTAGCTTCCTTAATGCCCCTTACCCATTTAGCCCATCCCCCCTCCCACAACCCCTCCAGCAACCCTCAGTTTGTTCTCCATGTTGATGAGTCTCTTCTGTTTTGTCCCCCTCCCTGTTTTTATATTTTTGTTTTCCTTCCCTTATGTCATCTGTTGTGTCTCTTAAAGTCCTCATATGAGTGAGGTCATGATTTTTGTCTTTCTCTGAGTGACTAATTTCACTTAGCATAGTACCCTCCAGTTCCATCTATGTAGTTGCAAATGGCAAGATTTCATTCTTTTTGATTGCTGAGTAATACTCCATTGTATATATACACACCACATCTTCTTTATCCATTCATCCATCGAGGGACATTTGGGTTCTTTCCATACTTTGTTACTGATAGTGCTGCTTATAAACATGGGGGTGCATGTGTCCCTTCGAAACAGCACACCTGCATCCCATGGATAAATGCCTAGTAGTGCAATTGCTGGGTCATAGGGATAAATCATCAACATTTTATTATTTATTTATTTATTTATTTATTTATTTTCAATATATGAAGTTTATTGTCAAATTGGTTTCCATACAACACCCAGTGCTCATCCCAAAAGGTGCCCTCCTCAATACCCATCACCCATCCTCCCCTCCCTCCCACCCCCCATCAACCCTCAGTTTGTTCTCAGTTTGTAAGAGTCTCTTATGCTTTGGCTCTCTTCCACTCTAACCTCTTTCTTTTTTTTCCTTCCCCTCCCCCATGGGTTTCTGTTAAGTTTCTCAGGATCCACATAAGAGTGAAAACATGGTATCTGTCTTTCTCTGTATGGCTTACTTCACTTAGCCTAACACTCTCCAGTTCGATCCATGTTGCTACAAAGGGCCATATTTCATTCTTTCTCATTGCCATGTAGTACTCCATTGTGTATATAAACCACAATTTCTTTATCCATTCATCAGTTGAAATCATCACCATTTTAAAGATGAAACTGAGTCACAGAAATAAGGTAACCTGTTTTGGATCCCACAAGAGGAGGCAAAGCCGGGTCAGAAATCTGAATCTCTTTGGCTTGGATGTGCAGATTCTGTGAACAGTTGAAGGAGAAAGATGGTGGTGGCTGTTGGGGGAATTAAATGCTCTCTTCCCAGTGACCTTCCTTTTCTAACAGGGAGATGGGAAGATTTCGCTGCTGGTGACCCCTCTCTTAAAACCGAGACCACACATCTGTGTGCTCATGCATGCATTTGTCTGGGTTAAGTGTGTGAGGAGGTGATGTCAACTCTAAACTCCCTGGCTTAATTTCCTCTCCATTGATTCAGAAGTGGAAAAAGAAACGTCAGAACTCTTGAAGTGACTTTAAAACAAAGGTGCAGTGAAAGTATTAAGATCGGAAAAGAAAAAGAACGAGCTATTTTTAGAGCTGAAGTTGCATTTTCTCACTGACTCCTGGCTGCTTGTTAAGTGCAGAGGCCTCACCCTAGGCTGCTTTGGTTCTCCCTGTTGGTTCACTGTAGTTCAGACTCCCTGTGCCCCACCTGCGGTCCTGGATTGCCACTGTTTGTTTGCATTTCACATGTTTCAGGGGCTGGGGACATTGGGAGAAGGGGCTGATCTGTTAGCACTAACACTACTTCTCCCACAAACTGCAGCAGTGTTTTTTTTTTCATTCCTTTCTTCTTACTTCCTTCCTGTTTACCTTTGGCTTTGAATGAGTCAATTGGCATTTCTCTTTGTACTGGGAAAATTCACTCTTAGCCATGAGCAAGAGAGAGGGCAGGAGGCAGGGTTACAAACAGATATAAAGGTATGTTTGTGTCCGCATCTCTGTTTCTGGGGGCAAGGGACAGTGTTGCCACCCATTAAATATTTATTGTATTAGCAACCTCTGGTCATCCCTGCTAATGAAGGGAAGGGATGGTATGATAATCCAAAATAGCACAAAGTTCCAAGTTATTTATATTTGATTTGGCAGTGCTTTACAATAAAACCCCATGAATTCAACCTAATTAGGAGGAAGGCCAGTTTGGATTAGTGAAGCCCAAAGTACATTTTATGGAAAATTGATTTTGTAGCTTCCAAATTTATACAGCAATTTGAATTAGGTATCAAAGTCTACAGTAGAGATTCTTAGGACAGTTTTAATGACTAGTTAAAAATATTTGGCACAATATTGTAAAATTTTATAGAATTGGCTACCTTCAAAGTGATTTAGACATTTCAAAACTGTCCTCTTAGGAGTTTTAACTATTTCTATCAATCTTGAGGTTATGAACAATGGCCTGCCTGACACATGGTAGGAAAGTAAATGCCTATTAAGATTTCTGTTAGATTTGAATGAACAAAACTGACCTACATGATATTTTTTTTCCTCAGCAGATTTATTGTCTTAGTTATGTATTGTTAAAGCTAATACAGATGGGGAGTCATGTAATTTGTTTCTTAGAATGTCTTTATATAGAAATATACTTTTCTGTTGATGCAGGTGATAATTTTGTGATGCTCTAATTTATAACTGGTACCTCCAGTTGTAGTTTTTTTTAAAAAAACTATCTTCTTGGGTCTCTAGCCTTCTTTTTCTTCATACTGAGTCATCTGTAAAGAACCACTAAAGCATTACAGGTAAACATCTTTTTGTTTTTACAAGACAGTTTTGGCTGTGCTTAGGTTCTATTAATGATAGCCCTGGCATTTAGTCTTGATGTGAAAGCAGGTAAGATGAGTGAGTGGTTCCTAAATACTGGAACCTGTAGATGGGATGCATGGGAATCACCCAGGGAGCTTTAAAAAATAAAAAATTCATGGGCTCCACCCCTGGAGATTCTGATTCAGTGGGTTTTGGTGTAGCTCCGGAATTTCTATTTTTAACCAGCTTTCTGGTTGCTTCCGGTGGGCACCCAAACGCAAAGAGGTTGGCTGGAGTGGTTAAAAAGCCAGTAGCTGACAAGGACCCGGATTTGTCTTCCATCTGTGCACAGCAGATTGGAAGCTGCTTGATTTAGGAGCTGTGAGATAGTGGGGGCCCGTAAATGTGAAGTGGGGAACCTGGTCCTTTGAGAATAAAGCTAATGAGGCACATCATGTTTGTACTTCATACCAGAGTCTAGTTCTCTCTGTTGATGGTTTCTTCCAAAGAAGGCCTCTCTGCCTGGAAAAGGGTGACTGGTTATGCCTGGATTTGCCTTCTTGGTCAAGGACCACATTCCAAACCTTGGTCTCCAGAGACCTTTAATACTAGCAACTGTTTGTTTGAATGCAGCGACCCTTCACTTTACTCAGTGCTGCCCCCTCAAAGAGCCACCTCACCTTCATTTTCTCCATAACCCTCCCCTATCTGTTCAGAGGCCGCAGTTAATCTTGCATAGCACCTAACAGAACAGGGCTGCCCTCCAGATAATTAGCAGCTGAGATCATGCTAGTGGCGTGCCGTATGGAGTCAGCCCTTTCCATGCTGGTAGGTGGGGTTAGAATCAAGGAGTAAAGCCCAAAGTACCGGTAACAGGAAGTTCCAAAGAAATACTCATAGATTTGAATTGTTACAGACGGTTCATTATTTACTCCGTGAAATAGACTTACTTAAGGGCCATGAGGAGAGGTTATGTCATTTGCAGATAAAGGTGTGCTACAAATCCAGAACCAGTGATGTCCATGAGCCCTGGGGAGGTTTCACTAAAAGGCCATTGCTTGAAAATCAGCTTTATTAGAACCCTCCCCCTGCCCCTAATTTGTAGGGTTGCTCATGAGTGAAGTGTCAAGGACTTGGGTTCTTGTCAAAGGCAATTAAATGGGACTTAAAGCTCCAGTTTTCGGGAATGAGAATTAAAAATAAAAGTGAGCTCCATTTGAGAGGGTTGTGTCATCTATCTTCTTAGTTGTCAATCTCTGCTCCCCAGTACCCAGCTCTGGAAGAAGAAAATGTGACATCTTAGGGGAATTCAGCAACTTTATCCTTGCAACAAAATTCTTGGTGGTCAATTCATGCATGGAAGCATTTCATTTGCTTAAGAAATTGCAGAATTGGGTAAGAAGATTTGCCATAGTCTTAAGCATTGTAGACACATGTGGTGCATTGGAAGGAGCCCCACCCTAGGCCAGGTGAGAAGACCTGAGCACATGCTGTGATGAGTTTTGTAATTGTGAAGCCCTGGTGTGAGCATCAAGCAGCGCTGGGCCCGCAGTGTGCCCTTCTGCATGGCTTCCTGGGGGAACATGTCTCAGTAGTCACCCTCTCTATCATGGAAGTCATTGGTAGGCAGGGATGTGTCCTTACCAGTGGGTAGAAGGTGAGGCTTTTTCTTGGCCAGAAGGAATGCCCAGTTTCTGGTTCTTGGCCTAAGCACGGCATATCCAGAAGATCTTAGGGTTAAATTGAAAGCCCATCAAGCTAGAGTGGGTATGTTTCTTGTACTGTGAAGTCCTGCTAACCTGGATGAACTGGATGAATTACAGCTTAGGAACTGGTGAGCATACTTAGTGTTTTAAAATAAATACGGCTTTATCACTTCAGAAATTGTGACAAAATACACGTAACATAAAGTTAGCCATTTTAACCATTTCGAGATATATGATTGAGTGGCAGTACATTCACAATGTTGTGCCCTCATTACCAGTACCTAGTTCCAGTCTTAGCACTTGTAAGTATAGGAGATACTATTTACTTATTTTTAAAATGTTTATTTTTGAGAGTGCGCAAGTGGGGGAGGGACAGAGAAAGAGGTGGACAGAGGATCCAAAGTGGGTTCTGTATTGATGTGGGACTCGAGATCATGAACCATGAGATTATGACTTGAGCTGAAGTTGGACACTCAACCAACTGAACCACCCAGGTGCCCCAGAGATATTTTTTTTTAATTTTTTTTAATGTTTATTTATTTTTTTGAGACAGAGAGAGACAGAGCATGAACAGGGGAGGAGCAGAGAGAGAGGGAGACACAGAATCCGAAACAGGCTCCAGGCTCTGAGCTGTCAGCACAGAGCCTGACGCGGGGCTCGAACTCACAGACCATGAGATCATGACCTGAGCCGAAGTCAGACGCCTAACCGACCAAGCCACCCAGGCGCCCCTCAGAAATATTTTTTAAATAACTGACAAGTTTTCTATCCAGAACACACCTTATTACTTCACGCATGTTATCTCTCCTCTTTGTCTCTCATATGTAAATATACGAAGTATGTTACATGGATTGCATAGTCTGATGGTACCCAGAATGACCTTGGAAATTCTCTGTCAATGACTATAACTGGGCATTTAAAGACTGGCTCATGCTCGTGTGGTAGATGCAGAACCACGGTTCCCAATCCTGACACAATAGGTTGTCTTGAATGTGTTTATAATTGGCAATAAATTTTCCATAAAATATAGTATTGAACTAAAGCCTTTAAGAATAATTTCCTTCCTTTGCTTGAATATTTTCCCCTCAAGTCTTGTTTATATTGTGAATTTTCACGGCCAACCCTTTTTTTGGCCCAGCTTAGACTAAATTTTACCACAAATTCCAAATTACAGGAGTCGTGAACTTTTCTTCTTCCTGAGTTGGCCTTGTACTGGTGGAAACTTAAAGTGTGTAAAGTAATGAACTGTTCTGTGTTTGGGGTGGAGGGTTTGGGAGGTGGACTTGGGAGAAAGCATGCCTCTGTTCTTACAGGGTTCAGGGTCGGGTGAGGCTGGGGCGGGGAGGCAGCTAGCACAGGCTGAAGCTGACTGG
Organism: Lynx canadensis; assembly: GCF_007474595.2. Lineage (NCBI taxonomy): Eukaryota > Metazoa > Chordata > Mammalia > Carnivora > Felidae > Lynx > Lynx canadensis. Next base: position 51,615,135 of record NC_044313.2, on the reverse strand, counting down.
GGAGGCAGGCAGAGAGAGGACAGTGCTAGAAGACTCTGCCGCAGCCGAGGCAAGGACTCTTAGAAACCTTAGTTCCTTGGTGTCCTTTAGAGGCAGAAGATGGGTGTTAGGAGCAGTGGTTTGAACAGGTTGCATGTGGCTGGATGCACAGCACAGCTTGCATCCACTCTAGGTTGCGTGATCAATGGCATGGGCTCATGGAAAGCCTGTCTGCGAGCAGAGTCTTTTTCCAAGAGTCCACAGGGGTGTGTAGCTGGACAGTGGTGGACTTGGGTTCTCTCTCTTATGTTTTTTGTTTTATTGTGATAAGATATACATGACATACCTTTTATCATTTTAACTGTTTTAAGTGTGTAATTTAGGGCATTAAGTACATTTACATTGTTGTACAACCATCATCACTGTCCGTCTCTAAAACTTTTCCGTTTTCCCAAACTTGAAACTCTGTACTTGTGAAATAACTCCTCCCTGTTCCCCTATTTCCCAGCCCCAGGCAACCCTTGTTATGCTTTCTCTCTGTATGAATTTGACTCCTCTAGGTATCTCATATAAATGGAATCATACACAATTTGTTCTCTTGTGGCTAGGATCTTAATATTTTTTTTTTTGATTAATGAAGTATAGCTGACCTACAATGTTATTAGTTTCATGTGTACATTGTAGTGATTGAATTCTATACATTCCTTAATGCTTACCATGATAAGTATAGCCACTACCTGTCACCATATGTTTTAAAAATATCATTTACTATATTCCCTATGCTGTACATTCATCTCCATGACTTATTTATTTTATACCTGGTGATCTGTATCTCTCAATCCCCTTCACTACTCTGCCCATCCCTCCACCTACCTCCTCTCTGGCAACTGCTAGTTCATTGTATTTAAGAGTGTGTGTTTTTGTATTTTTGTTGATTTGTTTTATAAATTCCACGTATAAGTAAAATCCTGCGGTATTTGTCTTTCTCTGACTTATTTAGCATCATCCTTTCTAGGACTATCTGTGTTGTCATGAATAGCAGGATTGCATTCATTTTGATGGCCAAGTAATAGTCTACTGTATCTATATATACTGCATCTTTTCCAGTCATCTGTGGGTAGATACTTGGGATTTTCCATCTCTTTGCTATTGTAAATAATGCTGCGGTAAAAATAGGCATGCATAGATCTTTTCGAATTGGTGTTTTCATTTTCTTTGGGTAAGTATCTAGTAGTGGAATTGCTGGATCATTGGGTAGCTCAATTAAAAAAAACTTTTTTAATGTTTATTTTTGAGAGACAGAGCATGAGCGGGGAAGGGGCAGAGAGAGAGGGAGACACAGAATCTGAAGCAGGCTCCAGGCTCTGAGCTGTCAGCCCAGGGCCCAACGCAGGGCTTGAACTCACGAACTGTGAGATGATGACCTGACCCGAAGTTGTATGCTCAACCGACTGAGCCACCCAGGAGCCCCAGGGTAGCTCTATTTTTAATTTTTTGAGGAAACTCCGTACAGTTTTCTATAGTGGTTGCACCAACTTATAATCTCACCAACAGCGTACAAGGGTTTCTTTTTCTCCACATCCTCTCCAACATTTGTTATGTCTTGTCTTTTTGATACTAGCTATTCTGACTGGTGTGAAGTAATCAGCTTGTGGTTTTGATTTGCATTTCTCTGATGATTAGTGATATTGAACATCTTTTCATGGGTCTCTTGGCCATCTGTATGTCTTCTTTGGGGAAATGTCTATTCAGGTCCTCTGCCCATCTTTTAACTGAAAATTTTTTGGTGTTGTAGAAGATTTTAAAAACATTTTGGATATCAACCCTGTATCAGGTCATTTGCAAATTTCTTCTTCCATTTGGTAGATTGTGTTTTCATTTTGTTATGGCTTCCTTTCCTCTGCACTGCACTTAACTCTAGTTTTCTTAACATGACTTTATCAACTAGCCCATATGGTGTCTTTGGGGGAAATACAAAAAGCACCCCCTTTCTTTGGGTAGGTGCAGTCCCTGGCCAGAACCTGAGCTTGACAAGTGGAGCATAGTGTAGATTTTAGCCCCCACCTGTTTCTTTGGCCAAACATAATTATGTAGTGACCAACTTGAACAACTCTTTTATCAGACCCTCAAAAGATTTCCTCTTCTCTGGAGCTCCTGGCTGGGTGTCTTCCCTGTTACCCATTTCTATTCTTCCAGCCCCTTTCTCCTATTCCCTAGTTCCCTTTGCTGCTTTAAGGTTCATGTTTGTTCATTCTCCTCAGAATGGGGCTTCCTAAGAATTGAAAAGCTTTCAGAGACCACCAGAAAAGGTTGATGGGGCCTCTAGGAACACACATAACTTGTTCACATGTCATTTGGTGCGAGCTAAGTGCAAATGACTCAGGTTGATTAGATTTCCGTTAGAAATACTCAGGGGGTTAAAAATTAAGAGGAATAGTGTATAGAAAAATAATTGGAAGGTTTTACTTATGCTGATGCCTCTGAAAACTAGTGGAAATATTTTGCAAACTGAAAATGCAGCTGGTTGAGTGTGCTCTGAACCGTGCTGGGCCCTTGCCCCTACCTCTTTTAATAAAGCAGTGGCTGAATTGAAAGCAATCTAGGCAATAATGAGTATTCTTGTAAATCTCTCTGGTTGAGAAACTCTAAAAATATGGCCAGAGCCCAAGCAGCAGCACCTATTCCCTCTTAATTCTACTATAATACTCGAATGATATTTTATAAGTCATTAAACTTTAATTGATGCCATTTTACTAAGGAGATTTTAAAAGCAGTGATGGCAGTAACTGGACTGATTAAGATGACGTCTAATTGTTTATTATGTGCTATGTGAAAAAGATTTCTATCCAAAATGTTGATTGTTTTTGTTCAGATGTCCAAGGAGTTGGCTTATGTATTTATTATTGTTGGTGGTGGTGTTTTGAAGTGGTGAATCTAGTGAGAGACCTTAGCATGGTTGAGAAATGATACGGATGAATTTTCATGCCCTGTCACTGTGGAGGTGTTGGAGCACATACTGGTGCAGAACAAGGAAGAAGCTGTATAAAATTTAAAAAAAAAAATTACAAAATGCAACAAATCTGGGTAAAGTCATCTAGTGGAGGAATTTTTCAACATGTTAGCTTTGGTGAGAAAGAAATGGAGGCTGAGATTTGTTAAGGTCAAAGCCTCGGCCTGGTCTTTTCACTTTGCTTTTGTTGGTTTACTGCACTAAGGGCATTACTCAAACGTATGCTATTGTGGTTGAGCTTCTTTACCCTTCCTTCTTCTGACATTCCTGGGCAAGGCTGTCTGCACTCAGGACAGGCATGTTACACAAGTGGGGAGAACTGTAGACTTGAATATCTGGCCAAATACTTTGTTGCAGCAGTTAACTGTGGCTCAGGATTAAACATTAAGACAGTGCTATCTGGCTTTCCTCCTCCCTTCTTCTGTAGTTTTTTTTCCCTTCTGAGTTTGGTCATTCGTTTTTGCTGCCTTCAGAGTTTTCAGAAGTTGGATTGTTACTCTGTTATAAAAATAACACATATATCAGACTTGCAGATAGCCACTAGCTAAGAAGAGAGGCATTTGGGGGCAGTGAGGGACAGGGGAACCATGCAATGAGTGAAGAATGTAGATGTTGACTTGTTTCATGACTGGTGTCCCAAGACCCAGAGTGGATACAGGGGAATGGTGTTATATGGGAAATCTAAAATATTTATGGATTGGACTCCATCTCTACATTTCTTTGCTCCTCATCTGCAAACCACCCCCCCTTTTTTTTTCTTTTCCCCAGCCCTACCCCTGGGGCAGCTGTCCCATTTTCTGGGTAAAGAACAATGTGAGGATTCTACAGTTGCCTTTAAGTGTGATTGCTAAGGCTATAGTGTTTGCGGAGTTCTTCAGGTTGCGCCTTGTTCTTTCATAAAAACAAGATTTCTTATGCAAAATGGGTCACTTGAAAGCACCAAACAATTTCTCCAGAGCAACAGCCAGTGTTTCATGCAGGAGAGATGTTAGCAAACCACTGACATATGGATGTGATCTCTGTTACTTTGACCAGATTTGGTTTCTACAGAGTGCGTGAGAAGGGAAGATAAATTTTGTCCTAGTAATACTATAGCGACTCATAAATAAATGGTTACCCTTTGGTGCTTGCAGTTTTCATTAAAGTCGCCTGAGCTTTGTTATTGACACCATAGGTTGCCTATTCAGGGAAATGCAGTAAAATTTATCAGTGTGCTTTCTACACCTAATAAATCATCCAAACAGGGAACCATATGGCAGATAAGACCTTGAAAATGTGGCTTCAGCATGTGAGGAGTCAAGTTGCTGAAATCTTGAATGATTACAGCCTGCACATTTTCCCCTGGAATATCTTATAGTTATTTTACATGCCATTTTCTTGTTCACCCTATCACCTCTTTGTCTCTCTCCCTCTTGCTTTCTCTCTCGCTCTTCCCTCTTTTACCCCTTCTAGTGTCATTCCTCTTTGGCTGTTCTTTCTCACTCTTTGTTTTTCTTTTGGGTGGGGGTATAGCTTCGGTTTCAGCTTTAAAATAGGCGTCCAGAGCAGATAAGACGTTTTTATAATGTCTTGCTGGTAGGAGGAAGAGGGGCAGGGAGGAGCAGAGACTGACGGGAAGGGATGATGTATGTGGCGGCTGTGTCCCTACTCTCCTCCAGCCCATTGTCATTAATCACGGCCATTAGTTTTCAGAGCTGCCTTGTCTGCACTGTGCCTCAGAAAAGCCATTGTTTTTTCATGCCACAGACTAGGGGAAAAAAGGGAAGAAAGAAATCCTAGTACTTTATTTCTCCTTCCTCATTCGGCCTCCTAGAATGTCTCTCCTCTCCTGTCTTCCTCCCACTGCTACCTCAATCCAGCTGTCTTTTCTCTCGTTAGAAGTCGGTGGTGGCAGTGGCGGCAGCCGTGGTGGGGACATAACCCCAAACTTTCAGTGCCTCTCTAGTACCTGGGTTTTATTCATTTATCCAGCAATGTGGCACAGGGCACAAAATTGGGATGTATTCACTGAGTCATAGCTGTGTTACTCATGATAGACTATTTAATTTACAAGGAGGTTCTGTGGACATTTGTGAGGTTTTTCCTTTTTTTGAGTTATGGGCTACATTTATTACCTGAGGATACAGCATGATAGGAGAAATGTGCCTGTAGCAGAGCATCTGTGCTGAGTGGCTGGGGAAGAGAAGTCTGCTACTGGGGAGGTGTAGTTAGGTGCTTACCAAGCCTTGACCATGTCTTCGGGATTCCATCACGGCTTGGCAAGTTCTTCAAGAGCAGCCGTGGATTATGGTCAGTTGATGCTACTCAGTCCACTTGAGTGAATCTCAGTGGTTGACAGGAGATGGCCATTTTCCTTTCCTTTGTCTCTGCAAGCTCAAGACTTGGCCCTGCTGACTCTATTGGCTTTCTGGCTGTTTAGTGGCAAATCATAACTAAGTCATATACAGGATGTATGCTTAATATACTAATATCTTTAAAAATGTGCATAACATTTTGTAAAACATGAAGGCCAACTTCTGAGAGCATACAAGTGTAATTTTAAGTCTAACTTTATGAAATGTTCTGTGAAAATAGCAAATTGTTGGTACAAGGAGAAGTAGAAGAATTAATGAAAAGTTTGTATGACATTTTTAGAAAGAAAACTATTAATTACTTTCAAGAATAAAATTGAACTAGGATCCTTTAATATTGATGAGTAGAAGTACTTTGGGTACTTATTTTAATGGCAATATTGTAGTTATTTGCTTTTAATGCATTGGATAAGTATTTATAGTATAGGAAAAAAGCATATGAGCAAAAAAATAGAAGACCAGAATTACGCTTCTTTTACTTAGGACCTCTCTAACTTTATTTTTTTTTAAATTTTCTTTTTTTGAACATTTATTTATTTTTGGGACAGAGAGAGACAGAGCATGAACGGGGGAGGGGCAGAGAGCGAGGGAGACACAGAATCGGAAACAGGCTCCAGGCTCTGAGCCATCGGCCCGGAGCCTGACGCGGGGGCTCCAACTCACGGACCGCGAGATCGTGACCTGGCTGAAGTCGGACGCTTAACCGACTGCGCCACCCAGGCGCCCCTGGACCTCTCTAACTTTAGTTAAGTTACTTGATCTCTGAATGCCAGTTTTGCCTTCTGTCAAATGAGAGGTTGGTTCTAGATCAATGTTTCCCAAAGTGTTGAGTCATGGGTGATATAGGAAATAATTTTAGGTGGTACATGGAATGGACTTTAAAATTTTTAGTAAGTGTTTATGATTACAGTGTACTTCTGTTAAATAATAATGGCTATCAATTTATGGCTGTATTATAATTTTCTTATTTTAATTTCTGAATTAGCAGAAAAATGAGTAATTTAGAAGAAAAAAGGTAAAGTCTGTAATAGTGCTATTATTGTGGAGATAGGGCTAAAATTACGATACAGTATCAGATGACCAAATGTTATCCAGATCCAATGATCAGGGTCTGTGAGTTAAATGATAGTTTATGCGTTAAAATGCATGATGTATACACACGTGCACACACACACAATCTTAAAAGTTTAAACATTCTTGGGGAGGTTGGGTGGCTCAGTCGGTTGAGCATCTGGCTCTTGGTCTCAGCTCGAGAGACCAAGATCTGGCTCATGATCTCGGGGTCATGAGTTCAAGCCCCTTGTTGGGCTCCTTGCTGGATGTGAAGCCTACTTAACAACAACAACAAAAAGTTTAAACATTCTTTATCATCATTTTCACTATGTTTATAAAGTTAACTTTAGTGGGGTTGTGTCTGAATGATTTCAAATTCTGATTTACTGAGATCTTTATGAAGATAGCTATATACATATGAATCTGATAATTTCACAGCATGATTCTAGACATTGGGGAAGTCTGAATGTCTAAGACATGGTGCTGGGGCTCTGTAGAGCACCTCTTACATGGTTTCATTTGAAGACATCTAGAAAGGCAAGAATATACCACCATACTCTCTGCCAGGGTGTCAGAACTTCCTGTTCTCTGGAATTTCAGTGGTTTCATATCTGTCGGAGCATCAGAGTCACCTGATCATTTAAAAAATACAGATACCTGGGCCCTATCCCAAATCTGAACAGACTCTGAGGATGGGAGCTGGGGATGACCCAGGTCTGCCCCAGTATTTGGGAACTGCTGGGTTAAGGAACTGATAGTTCCTGTGGAAAGTATGTTTTTGTGGAATAGACACTGTTGGCTTCAACAGCCATTGCATCCTTGGCTTGAGTCCCTTTATCAGGTTAGTGGTATTACCTCCAAGGCATGTACATTACAATATTGAGAGGCATCCAGATAAGATCCTGATATTGGACATTTCTGGATGGATAGCATAGTAGGGAGTGGTCTGGGGAGGCCAGAGCAACAGCCTAAGGGCAGGTGGGGAAGGCTTTCATGGTTCTCCCCAGCATAACCTCTAAGTGGAAGCAGTGAGCCTATATCATTTAGCAAATGGCTGGTTTAGGATACCTGGTGGCAATATTGTAGCAAGTTGGCAGCTTGTGTCTCCCTCTTACCCAGAAAATTTGGCCATTTCAGTATATTTAAGTATCCCCTTCTATGTTAGATGGTGGGATTAAATTTACCCTCTAGTTAAGTAATACCTTCCTTCTAGTACACCCCTTTTATCATGCCAGTCTCCTCAGTCAGAGTCTCATTCATTGGCTCCTACTGACTTAGAGAACCAAGTGCAGTCATTAGCTTGGACTGTGCTCTGTCTATTCTCACTGGACTTCTCTCCTGCTACTCTTGTGTCTATACCCTCTGCTCCAGCCAAACCAATCTTACCACTTCACAAGCATGTCTTGTTCTTTCCTATCTTCCTTTACTCTGATCTGTCTCCCCGAGTCACTGCGTGGATTCCATTCTTAGTCCAGCACAGTTCTTGAGGTCAACTGCTGTCTCCTGTTTGCTGCATAAACCCTCGCACCACTGTCTGTCAATGTCTGGACTTTGGCTCCCCTAGAGGGAGAAGGTGGCAGGATGGAGTAAACCTTACAACACCTGTGCTACCAAAGACCATGACCTTGGGCAAGTCCCCTTCATTGGGCCTCCATCTCCTCTGCTAGAAGACAAGAACACCGAGAATAAACAACCTCTCCCATCTCCTAGGAAGATCATAGGAGATGATGAATGTAGAGGAGCTTTGTGAATAACAACATACTGTACTCATGTAAGGGATATTCTTTGGGAATTAATCATGGACTGACTTGTGGCTGCTCTTGTGTTGCTGTCTTATAATGCAGTTCACCTGCTGTATTGTTGTTCAACATTTCCTGTCTTGACTCTACCTTGGCCTTTTCTTTCCTTGGCAAATAATTTTCAACTTATTAAAATGCTATTCGTTATGAAATAACACTGAAATGATGGAAAAATTTGCTTGCAAGATCGATTCTCTTTAAATCTCTCCTTTCTTCCCCCTCTTTCCATCATAAGCTTCCATCTTTATATAGTCACTGTTACCATATTTATCTGTCTCTGTATCTGTCTCCCATCCTGCTGTCCTGTTGATATAGAGTGCTTCTTTGTGTGTCTCCTGGAAACTCTTGAAGGGAAGCTACTTGCAGGTATTGGGGAAATGCCCTTGGTTTGTGGCTGACAAGTACGTTTGTAGTGCTTGCTGCTGGTTTTAATCAGTACCAAAAGGTGCAGTTAATTGCTGCGTTATGGGATGCATGTTCTGTGATGGGATGTGAACATACAAAGCCTCAAAGGTTTTCCTGTTCTTTGGCTGGGATTGAGAGAAAAATATCCATGTCTTTATGTTGTTCCTCTCCCAATTTTTCTTTCTACCTCATCTTCTTACCTTTATTTCTACCTTTCTTCAGCATCCCACTCTACCTCTTCTGAAGATGATCTTGTGCAGTGGCTCCCTGTCAAACAGCAGCCCTCCCTGAGGTAAAGGCTGGGGAAGGCAGCATCTGCTTTGGAGTTAAGTAGATCTGGGTTCACGGTGGTCTCTGTAAACATGAGGGTTGTGTGACCTGTGTATACAAGTTGCTTAACCTGAGGACCAGTGTCCTGGTCTGTGAATGGAGCAGCATATGTCTCAGTGCCCAACAGAGCATATTCAATAATTTTATATGTTTTTCCTTAACTTTATTTCTTCCTACTTTGTTTTAATAACAGCAGTCCACCCCAACTCCCATGTAGTTTTATCTATATTCATCTGGGGTTCCGAATGTGCTCCCACAGCAGCTGATGTAAGAGTCCTGGGCCAGCACACCCAGAACAGGCCCTTTAGGAGTGTTTGAGGGCAAAGGCCAAGAGTGCATGTTGCCTCCCCCTTTGAAGGAATTGTGCATTTACATAATGGGTCTGTTTATGCCATTCTTTGGTTCTACCTCAGTTTGGATTCTAAGTATCAGGAAAGGAGAATATTGAATGAGCTGTGCCTGTTGGTGTACAATTCAGGCACAAATGTAAAAACTAAACTCGCACTTAAGATTCTTAATACAGGTTGAATATCTCATTTAAAACCTCTCTCATTGAGAACCTAGTTATAAACGGGTCAAGTTGAGGAGTTCACTGATTTTATTTTCTGTTGTGGATTTTGGCTGGGGGTTGGCCTTCTAAAGCAGTAATGCAGGTTCCTCCACTTTCATGTATCCTTGTGCTTGATCCTGAGTGGGCAGGCATCTTCTTGGCATCTCATGCCTTGCAACCCCTGTTTTTAGTCTTAGATACACAAAGTCTTGCTGACCTTGAATGTACTTTTTCTTTACTCAACTTTTGACTTGCTTTTTTTTTTTTGAATTGCTTTTTAAGACCTACTTCAAATCACACCCCTTTGCAATTCCTTCTTGCAGCACCCCCTTTAGTGACTGTGAGTTACTTCTGTAGGAATTGCTGGTGAGTATTGCATTTGACAATTAATCCTTAGGACTTGGTGGTGTTTCTTCTATTTTGAACTGTAACTTTGAACTTTGTGGTTCTCTTTTTTCATAGGTGTGTGTCCAATCTTATACTTTCTCCATAGGGTTTAGAGCAATGTTCAGCATAGAGTGGATGTTGAGAAACTGTTCTGTTGGTAGATTAGACTGAATGACTTGTCCTCACTCCCGGGTACCTCCCCTGTTCTCCCTGGAAGGCATCCCTTCTTTGTTTCTGGATTCGCTATTCTGCCTGCTGTTGGTTGGTAAGTACCTTGTCAGTCATTGAGTAGGCACCCAGAGAATTGCTCTATCCCAGTGGTAGAAGCCAACTTCTTGCTACCCCAGCAGAGGAAGGTGAGTGAAGTACTTTCTCAGCTCACACAATGGCATTTCTCTGAGGTTTATAAGCTCTCTGGAACCATGTGTGTGCATAGTATAGAACCCTGGCCATAGTAGATGGAGGGAGAGGCTTCTCTGAGGTTCTGCTGGTGCCTCATTCCTGTTTGGCCTCTGCTGGGGCCCCTTGGAAGAAAAGTCTGGTCTGCCTCTGAGTAGAAAGAGGGAAATGAGGAAGACAAAGAAGGTGTGGGCTACTGTTCTTTGCAGGTCGAGAGGCCATTTCCTGGCACTGGTTGCTGATTTCCACCTCTCTCTGCTTATCTCCTCCATGATTATAAAGTGGTTTTGGCTATTTACCTAAAACACATAATCCAGGTGCCACAACATCAATCAAATGTTGACTTGATAGTGCTGGCAATTGCCTCGAGCTCAGGAAAAATTTGTCTGCTTTGGTTTTGTGCAGTGAGTAAATTGATTTTCTGAAAACTCTGTGTGTGTGTGTGTGTGTGTGTGTGTGTGTGTGTGTGTGTGTGTATTAGAATGGAATTTGATTTTTTTAGGGGAATTTGTTTTCTTCAGGGGTGATGGCATAGGAAGAGAGAACATAAAGTGTTTTGTGTGAGCTTGAGAAAGAATAAATGCAGACATGAACAAAGACAAGACAGATATGAAATTAATGATGTTTTACTAATTCATTGCATTTGCAAGATGCAAGGTATACCAAAGATAGGAGGGACCAGACACATCAAATGCTCGTGCACACAGAATAGCGTGTGTTGGGGTTTGATTACCTTCTTTCCTTCCCTACGGCCCCCTATTATAAGTAGGCATGCAGCCATTGTGCATGTAGTCTTGTCTACAGTTTTTACTTTTTGCAAAGTCATATGTTTTTAGCTCTGATTGCAGCCACTACCAAGTGGCTCACCTTGTCTTGAGTAATGAGAATAAACAACTGGTCACTGCACTGACCACTGAAACTAATAAAGATATATAGTACCGGGCTGGCTTAGGGAGTCACAGACGCATTCTTAAACTCTATGTGACATTTATACCAAAGGAACATGATTCCAAACTCACTCACTGCTTACCCATTCTGAGAAAGAACAAACTATTTGACTGATGGTTTGCTAAATTTAATATGCTTAGCAAGTAAAATTATTGCCTACTCTAATGCTGTGTAATTATTAAGATACACTGCTTTTAAAAATACCAAGTGAATAATATTGATTTAGTGAACTGCTATTTAGAAAAATGCCAGCAAAGGAGGAATATTTTATTTTAGCTGCCTTAGAGCTGTAATGGGTCTGGGCTGAGATATGCATGTGGAAATAAATTATGTACAAGGTAAACTATTTTGTTATGCAGTACCCATAATATTAATTAAGCCGTAATTTTACCAACAATGCTTTAATTTAACAAATAAACAGGAATCATCTGTACCATTCTTTCAAATATATAACTTTGGGACCATAATAAAACATGCAGGAGCACCTGCAGTTAATTGTAAAGCAAACAGTGAGACTAGCAACTTTAAAGGGTAATTGTAATTTATAATTTATTTATTTGACTTATGCTGGATATAATTACTGTTATAATGCATTATTATTTTCAGTCCGGCCTAAGATCTATCTGATTCCAATTTAACAGGCAGCCTGGTGGAGCTTTCTGCTTAGGCCCCTTGAAAGTGTGCTCAGCTCCTTCCGTTCCCCGCAACGGGAGCTTGTAAAATAAAGAAGAATGGATGGGCTACTGTCAAAGACAATCCTTGTTCAAAGCTGTAAGAATATTTCCATTTCCATTTAAGCCAAGAATTTTCCCTGCCCTCACAGTCTGTTAGATAGCGGTAGTGGGGAGTGAGGTTGTCAGGGTCTTCACGCAGCGAGGGCGCCGAGGGTGAATGGGCCAGGCTGGTGGTTCTGTGAGGAGGGAGGTGATGCAGCGAGAGGGATGGGTACACGGCCAGCTTTTCCCTAAATTCTTGTCTGAGGGTTGCTGGTGTTTATTGTTGTGGTGCTTTTGGGCTTTGTTGTTGTTGTTATTTTCAAGAGCAGCCTGGAAGGAACAGCCCGAGGGGGAAAAATACCATCGTGGAAGAAAAGAAGCAATTATAGCTGGCTGTTTGTTTGTGGCTAACAGAATGCTGAAATGGCAGATTTGCAAATTTGTAAGAGAGGGAAGCTTAGTGTTCATCTTTATCAGCCAAAGTGGTTTCTTGTTAGCTGAGCAGCAAGCTAGAAAGCGACCGATTTTGACAACATAATTTACATCTTTGTATAAAACTATTGCTGGCAGCTGAACTAATTTGTGCTGGATTAGGTTGTTTGTCTCTGCTGCTGACTAACCATGCAATCTATCAGAGGCCGTTTTCAAATATCACTTTTCAACTGTGCCCTTGAGAGGGGGAATTGATCGGGAATATACGGAGCAAAATTACTCCAATAACTTTATACAAGAAACAATTACGGAATCATACAGATGTGAATAATTCTGAAAAGTAGGAACAAATATGATGAATTTAGCCCTATTCCTATCTTTCACATGTGCATGAAATTTATAAATAATACAATAACGCATTATTGGCCCTGTTTCCTCTCTCTTTCTGGATCTCGGTCGATGACGGTAATAGGAGAAAGACAGGGAAGTGTTGGGTGGAAAACATTCTTGGAGACGGTATTGGAGGATTTTGCGGTGCAGGTTACATGAAAGTCACTTACGAGGTGTTGGAGACAATACTTAAAGTACTTGTGTCCCACAGAATGTCTTTTCATCCATTCTGTGTTTTATAAGTTTCAAAGTAAACGCTCTCATAGAAAGAGACATCAATCAGGCAGATATATTTGTGCTACCAACATGGGCGATAAACATACAAATATATTTTATCATGTATTTCTATGTTATATTAATAATTGTACCATGCAGAAGAGGAATGGAGTCTTTCTTCTGCTTTTAAGTAAATATCTTAAATGTTTCTTCCTGTCCTCAAGGGAAGATAACGGGATGATAGAATAATATAAGGGGGCAAAAAAGGAGGGGGTGGGGGCAGAATTCACAACTGATAACTGAGCTGGAGTTGTTTATAAGATGCCTGAGATTAGCCAGCAAACAAAAAAACCATTAAGCACCTATTATTTTAAAGCAGTGGGCACATTTTTCATCACTTCCCTCTGATAAATTTTCACTTGTGCATCCTGCTCCAGGTAATTAATTGCTTTCAGTTCAGAGGAGTAATAATGCAATAAATTATGCCAGTATTTCTAGTCAGAGGATCATATTGCAGCTTCCTAACCAAGGCAGCACTAATAACAATGCAGGGGACTGGTGGGCCAGAAGAAAAAACAGTGCTCCATTATCATAAATTGGTTATGTAAAGCGTGGAAGGACCAAGTCTTCAAAATTACTTTCAAGTGATCTTATTCGTGGGAAGTTTGCATGTTCATGGGTTTGGTCAGGCTAATCCTGTGTGAAGATTATATAGCTACTCTCAGCCCTGGAAGCCTGCTAACCTTTGGCACTCCAGCAGTGATGGTGGGGTCATTGTTGTGGGGGTAAAGCTTGAGCGGGATGCACCTTTTTGAGATGGCAGGGATGCTGCTGCTGATGGTATTCATGGTGTGTTGAGTGCTTGCCATATAACGAGCACTGTTCTGAGCCTTTACATGGACCAACAGTATTTAATCCTGGTAGCAAACCTCTTGAGATAGGACTATTGTCATTTTTTTTTTTTAATTTTTTTTTTCAACGTTTATTTATTTTTGGGACAGAGAGAGACAGAGCATGAACGGGGGAGGGGCAGAGAGAGAGGGAGACACAGAATCGGAAACAGGCTCCAGGCTCTGAGCCATCAGCCCAGAGCCTGACGCGGGGCTCGAACTCACGGACCGCGAGATGGTGACCTGGCTGAAGTCGGACGCTTAACCGACTGCGCCACCCAGGCGCCCCATGGACTATTGTCATTTTAAAGATGAGGAAACTGAAGCACAGAGAGTGTAGGTGACTTGTGTAACTGGTAGGGGAGTCTGTGTTTTTAACCAACACACTGTACTGCATTCTGGAGGTTTACTCCTGATTCTAGTCTGCGTTGCAATGGATCAGGATAAGGTGTGGTTGGAGGCAGTGGGGAAGGCTCTAGCTACTTTTAAAAAGTAGTTTTAATCTTCCTTGGTTACTTACCAAGTGGATACCCCACTTTGCCCATCTTCTGCAAACTTGTCTCTAACTTGTGGATCTCTTGTGTTAGCTTCATATCTTTTTCTAGGCTTAAAAAATAGCACAAATATCTGCTCCCTACCCTTTGTGTAAGAGACTTCAATAGTTCTTCTCTCTCCCATCTTCTCCCATTCTTTTCCTTCTCAAGTTGCAACTTTCTGAAGAGCCTTATAGGGGAAATTTAGAGAAATGTTGAGTCTTTCTTTAGTATGTGGTACACTTGTATTTTCTGTTGGCAGCTTAAAGAGGAGGTGAGGATCTATTTTAGCTGACTCCCCTCCCCCCCCCACCCCACCTCCCTGCCTGTGCACAAGCAAGCCTCAACCACTTAGAGCAGCACCAGTGGCAGGAGAACCAGTTGCTCTCCACTGACCCCCTCCTCCTCTCCGTTGAGTTTTCAGCATCCTATACAGTGCCTGTCCAGTGGCTGGCCCTCAATAAATATTCTTCATGGGACAAATGGACGTAGTTAAGGTTTGGAAAATAAATGAAAGCGCAGAGAAGATGACAAAATATCACCCATTATCGGGCTACTCTGAGTGGACTTCTGTTAGGTATTTTCTCATACACCTTCCAGTCTTTTTTCAGCGCATTGCCCTGTGCCCACCACAACTCCTACTGATAAGTACATTTTCTCCCTCCCAGAGAAGAATCCTAGTGCATGAAGTTTTAACTTTTTAGTCATAACGACTTTGGGGGGGGGCAGTTATAAAATTCCAATGGATACGGCAAAACAACAATGGATACTAGTGTGCGACTTGAGGTTTAGATTTCTAAGAAACACATGAAGAATGTTAAGATGCTGATAAGTTCAGGGGTAGAAGGTGCAGAAAGGATAACATTTTATTCTCTCCTTTTTACATTGTTCCTTTTGGGTCACAGCAGAACACTGGTGCTGCATTTTCTATTGCTATGTGTTCTATTCATTTTCTGGCTCTGAAATGGATCACATTGAAAATCCATTGCACTCCTCCCCGTGAAGGTGGAAATAGGATTTGGAGAAAAAAGAAGAGCAAGGTATTGCCCAGACTAACGCTATAGAAACAATTCCATCTTTTCATAAAAATGCTCTAAATCTAAGCTCCTGGCTGTAAGCCAAAGCCCAGGCAATACTCAAAGTCTTGGGTTGCTCCTTTCTGGGCCTTAAGTTTGTCCATGACCTGACCTCAGAGCACTGGCCCATCAGAACGGCTGCCTCTTTATGGTGGCGCTAACAGTGGACTTGCCAGCTAGTTTCCAGAAGGCTGCCTGAGTAGTGCTCAGGACATACAGGCTGGGGGGATCCGGGAAAGTCATTCAGTCTCACACACTGCTTCTTGGCATCCCTGCCTTCCACCCCCCAAACAGTGAGCTGCCTCTTCGTTGTCCACAGAGCTAGGATTGGAGGCTGTTCCAGTCCCCCTGGTAGTATTTTTAGTGCAGCCCATCGTCAGGGGCTTAGGTGCTTTTGTGAATGAGTAACCCAAATGGCTAAGTGTCAGATCTTGTGCATCTTATCTTGCCCTTGTTGGACCCAGAAGCAGAGAACTCTGACTCACTGTGACTCTCTAGATGCTGTCCTGGGTGTGGAGAGAGCCCTCTGTTCATCAGATAAGAAAAGCTGGGAGGTAGAGTTAGCGTTCTGCATGGAAAGAGCTCCTCAGTCATCATGAGTATCAATGTCTAGTTAGGAAGAAATGTTGGGCAATTGAACCTGGCACTTTTTTTCTATATTATAAATGACTAGTTTTAGGTTCCCCTCCCAACCTAGCTTTTTCTCTTTTTTCTCTTCTTTTCTCTCCTCTCCCTCCCTTTCTTCTTTTTGGGCTTAGGAAAGGGCCTTCAACTTTGTAATTTTGAAACATATTCTCCTACACATGTCATTGTCCTTTTTAATAGGATCTGCCAGAACCACTCTGTGCAGAGTCCCACGTTTTCACATTATTATCTCATTGTCTATCCCGAGTGTTATAGCCTTACTACGACTTCCTAACTAATCAGCTATTTCAACTTTCATTCCATAAGCTTTATGTCTGAGTGTAATTAAATGAGCATTAAGTCTTTTTTTTTTTTTTTTACTAGCAAAGCCTGAAAGTTCTGATATTACAGTAATAAGTGTGAAGTGAATTTTGAATGGCATTTATATCTGTTCATGGGCTCTAAATGTTTGATTTGCATAACTAGTTAAAATGATATCAGAGCAGCATATTGATTTAATTCCATCTCAGAAAACTGTTAATTAATAATGATAATAAATGTGTCAGTCCTTTATTATCTGCTTTGAATTGGTGATGATAGCTATATTAATACCACTTCAGTAATAGACCTCTGCTGGCTATTGTTGGCAAAGCTTTCAAGGCCTGAATCACCTGCAATCAGAATTTAGAAAATTTATTGCAGATCAGTTTTAAAAAGAACAGCCATTCCATCATAGATGTAATTTTATTAACACCTACATTTTAATTTAACATTTTATTTACATAAATCATCGTGATCAGAAACTTCAGGAGGGTTTTAAACAAAGGCACTTTTTCATTTTTATGTTCCAAGTTAAAAGTTGCCTGATGGAAGGACTGGGCCCAGGATGATCCCTTTTTGTGGGGCTGGCGGATACATGGCCCCTTCTGCTGCATTTCCTCCTGGCTGGGCTGGCCAGTCTCTGGCTCATCATTAAGGTGAAACCTACTGCTTCTGTCGCATTGCACACAGGCTTGTGTATATGTGAATGGTGGAATTGTTGGTGAGGGGAGGGGGAATCCTTTCCCCTCCCTACTCTTTCAAGGACTATCATGATTTAAGGAGCAGGTCTTACTTCTTTGGCTTTTGGGGATGATGGAAAAACCAAGATGTCTTCTCTATCATTGGGTTTCTGGAAAGTGAGGATAACATGGATAGTTATCTTGCAGTGGCTAGGCATTTCTGCAAACTGAGATCTCTATGGCCCAGTAATGCTGAATTTCCAGAAAAGATACCAGACTCTCAAGAAGAAATCTTCCAAGTGGCTCTCAGTGGCTTAATCTCTGTCACATCCAGTAGTTAAGACTGTTGATGAATGTACATTGAAAATTTTATAATCTCACTTTGAGCCTTAGTTTGTTTGGAAAATGGGTAATGAGTAGGATTAAATGAAATTTCATAAACACACATAAAGCAGTGCTTGGCACCCAGAAGATACTTAATGATTGATAGTCTTTCTTTTCCTTTTGCTCTTAAATTATAGGCGTACACTTACCACTCCTTGTCCATCCACAGGCTGAATAAAGGCTTGAGCATTTAAGTGTTCAAATTCTTGGTTCCAAGAATGTAAGTAACTATCAGGTTTATATCAAGGAGCTTGAGGATCTTGTTGCTTTCCCCATTAGAAGTTCACCCCTAGGTTTGCCTTGGTGGATATCAACACAATCTGCATACATAGCATCTGCTTCCCTCCCAGTCCTTCATGTTTGGTTTATATCTATGGATGTTACTATAGAGGGGTTGTTACTATCTCTTCCTTTATTTTTCCACTTCATAACTGGGTCCGAACTTGTTTGTACCTTTTGATCTTCCTTCTAACCTCTATTTAGAGAAGAAATTTCCAGCCATGACATGTACCTGCAGAATCTTCTTACTTGCTATAACTGACCTGTGGCCCAGAGAGTTTATGACATGCCCAAGATCTCATAACCTCTTAATTCCACGTCATGCGTCCTGTGTGTACCACCTACCAGTTCACTCAGGCGGCTCATGAAACCTCAGTACAACATGGAACAAGGACTCCATTTCTTTCTTTGGGCATCCATCCCTTTCAGTTTCTGGTCATTACTCCCCTTTTTATGTTCAGGTTCCACCAGGCAGTGAGCCTTGTGGCTCCCCCTCCCTCTCACCCCCCACATGGAGGCCTGAGTGGAGTCTTGGCCTCACAAGAGCTCACTAACACTCCCTTCAGACTGTCCCATCACCAGTCTTTTCCATTTCTTGATGGGAAAAAACACATCCTTTGTTTGAGCCTGTGATAGATTAGCATGGCTTGGAAGGAGAGCTGGCTTTCCGAACTCCTGTGGGTGTGTCTCCAGCTGAACATTTCTCTCCTGACTTTGATTTCTCTCTCAGCAACTGGGGGTGTAATTCGCCTTGACATTGCTGGCCATCAGCGCTGCACTGAAATGGGCCTTCTTTGACTCAAAGTGACAGCCCTTGGCCCCTTTGACATTGTTTCCATAGATTTGCAATGAAACAGTTTTATATTTTGCAAAATAGAGTGATCTCCTACAACTGGCATTGATGTGGTTTTGCCATGGTCTTCTGGATGGTAGGGCTGTTTCCACTGACCCACCCGAAACTGGTTCCCCTTATTCTGGAATGTGGGCACATTGCTGTTAGGCTGCTGGGGATGAGGAGTTTGTTTGGTTTTGTAATCGGTGATGAACACCATAATGTGTTCTGTCCTTGTGTGGATGCTTCTCCTTGTTGTTTTACTGGCTCCTAATATTCCAAGACCTTTGCTGCCCATTCCAAGACCTAAGCAGCAACCTTAATGCTTCTGCTCTTCTACATTACAGTAGGACATGATCAGTATCCCAGGGAAGAGTGAGCTTGGTATCTTCCCAGGGAAGGTTACTTGAGTGCCTCTTACACTTATAGACAGTATGATCTGTAGTCAGAGGGAATGTCAGTCTCTTAAACCTTTGTCCAAGATGTGGAAATCTGTGGGGAAAATTATTAGGGGAAGGAATTGGGATGTCCACTGGTTGTCAGTTCTTTTCAGAGAAGCTTAAGTCACAATCTGGTTATTCTCAGCATTTTCTAAAAATACTTGGAGGTGGACAAATAAGGATGTTTCTTCATGCCATCTAAAAAGAAGAGACTGTGTGATACTTTTTTTTTTTTTTATGTTCCTCGAAGGCTCTCACCTTTGGACTTTGAAATTTACCATCTTAGCTAGCCAATATCGAATTATTCGGGAAGGCTTTACTAATATACTGTTAGATATATTGGAAAGAATATTAAAATATTTCTGTAAATGTTATACTCTCTAAGCTTGCACCCTTCAGACTCTCACTCAAATGTTAAAAAGTCCTGGGGATTTAAAGATTGGATTTTCTTTTTTGCCACTAGGTGTGTCTTGTGGGGAGGGAACCAGGTTGTCTTTATATTAGCTATAGGAGGAGCCTATGTCTCTTCCAGCATAGAACTGCTGAAGGGGTCCTTAAAGAGTGGGATTTTTTTTTTTTTTTCTGCTAAGATTCTTTCCTCCTAGTGTCAGGATCAGGCAGCCATTCCCCACCCCCTACCAAGAAGTCTGGTCTGGGCTTTGCCTTGTCATGGACTCTGCTGGTTAGAATTTTCAGAACAGCTCCATGTGTGTATTTCTGACTTTGGCTCCTCCCTGTGTGTTGGGGAAGGAGTCCCAGGAGAGTGGATTCCTGGCAGAAGATGTGGTGAGTGCCTGAGCATGTGTTTGAGGGGAGATGGGGTGTCAGGCTCTGGGAGTTCTCTGGAGCACTCTCCCAAGGCATTGTGACTATTTACATATTTTGAAAAAAAAAATTAAGGCCAAACTTCTCAAAGTGATGGCTTTTCTTTTTACAGCCTTGGTTTGCACATTTTTTAGATTCTGGCCTGGCTCTTCCTCTCGGATGGTCACACACCATTTGGCCCAACTTTCTAAATGGGGGAGGAGGATATGTAATAGAGAGCTGGGCTGCTTTTACAAGTCTAGGAATAGGAGTTGGGAGGTTGGCTTGTGAATTTTGGTTGAGGTAGGTGACCTGGTACGTAGGTGTAAAAGTTGTTACAGAAGAGGTTGAGTTTAAACGCTCTCTTTGATGGCATTTTTCTGAGTTTCCATGTATTTTTTCCCACTCCTTCCCACTCCTTGTGTGAGTTTGTATTCTTTAGCTCCAGCTGTTTGTGATATTTCACTGTCAAATACATAATTAACAATTTTGTAAGCCAAGTTTTGTGATGTTTTTACATTCATGCACTGAATGTCTTTTCTGTCTTAAGCCAGTTACATCTTTTTTATTTAAAGTTGCCTCCCCTCACTCTCTACCCCCTAACAAAACCTGTTTCTAGAAAATGTGCCATCCTAGCATGTTTCCAAAGAATGAACTGTATCAAAGTGGACTTGGGAAACTGCATGAAAGTAGATTTGGGAATACAGATGTAGATTGTGGTGTGGAATTGCTTTGGAATTTGAAACTGGTTGTGTAGACAGAGCTGATGATGGATCCAGTTGTGAGTAATTTTTTGAAACAGATGATGTCAGTGGCAGTTTTACGACTAGGATTTTGACAGACTTGCTTAAGTTGCTGGAAGATGGGTGAGAAAGCAAGTCACAACTAAGGGTTGAGCTAATAAAATCAAGGAGTTAAAAAAATTAAGAAATCTCTGTTTACATTTTTTCTTTGAAAGCACATATTAGAGTGAATTCTCCCACAGTATATTTTAGGCATTTTTTTTTCTTTTCCAATCTTAGGAAATTTATTGATATAAATAATCACATAGGGTCAAAGGAGAAAACTAGATCATCTTAATAGAATTCAAAATTCATTGCTGATAAACTATTTTTAGTAAACTAACATTACATAGAGATTTAACATGATGGAAACCTTACCTCATGTCAGAAGCAAACATCCTCTTCAGTGGTGCAATGTTAGAGAAAGGGTTGAGATAAGGGTGTACATTTCTGTTCTGATTTAAATGAAATTGTTTTCTTAAATCCTGGAAGATCTCACCTGGAGGTTTTGGTCACTCTTGGGCTGAATCTGACCATCAGGCACTCTGTTTTGATCTGTGTTTGCCCTGTGTTTAAAAATTTAAAAAAAATTGTGAACATTTAAAGAAACTGGAGGTTTCACCAGAAAATCCTTATCTCTGGTTTCTCCTGAAAAATTTGGCAAGATGAGACCTGTAGTCCTGAATGTAACACGTGGCCAGAACAGAGTGGTAACTCCTGCCTTTAGACACATGGCTTCCTTGTCTCGGTCACAAGGTCCTCTTCTGGCTCTGTTCACTCGATTATCTTACCTGCCTGGCCCTGTGGGCCCTTGAGTTTGCAGGGATTGCCTTAGTTAATGCAGGAAGATAAGAAATAGAAACCAGACATTTATATAAATCATAAAAAGGAGGAGGTAAAAATACCTTTTTGAATGAAGTGATTGCTGAGCTGGAAAACCCAACAGATCAACTGAGAACTATTAAACTAATGAGAGTTACATGAAATCATCAAAATGGATAGAAAAATCCATACAGCAAAATGGGGGAAGGGACAAAGGGGCTCATTTACAATTAATAACAGCAACAATTTAGCAAGAAATAATGCAGGACTTACATGAAGGACACTTTATTCCTTCACTTTACTGAAGAGGGTAAAATCAGAAGAATGAAAGACAAAATAATTATTTTGAATAATTATTTTTGAATTATTTTCCAAATAATTCAAATTTATCAAATTGAAAAATGTGTGAAAAGGTAGTCTTCCCATCTCCAAAGAGTTGTTGAGACCCCCTGCCACCGTTTTAGAGAAATGAGAGAAGTTGTTGGTTTGCTATGCTATGGGTACCTAAGGAATTGGGGCCACGTTGGGGTGTTTCCCAGGAGATGGGAATTGGGGATATAGGCTCTGATGACTTTGTGTTTTGTATCAACTGAGTAGTTGATACATGACAGGCTGGATCTCTGTTACATTTCAGGTGCTCTTTTCCAGTGGTTATGATTATTTAACTTCCAGCTTCAGGCCAGGGTAGACTAGAGCCCTGGTGGACTGTGCCTGAGTGTCTGATGGCCGGATCTGGCCTTTCACGTTGGATTATGGCCTTGTTCCCCACTTCCTCTCTCTCTGATGCCTCTTGGGGAGTTGAGTCTGTCAATTGCTGGGTAGTTTCTGTTTTCAAAGTCTTTAAGTTCAGTTTTTGGAGGGATTTGATTCTATCGCTCTCCCTGCAGGAACAGATTTGAAGGTTCTGGGCTTAAAAAAAAAAGTGCCCAGTGGGCCTAATTTTTATCCACAATTAAGGCCACCACTAGCACCCACAAGGAGAGAGTTGAAGAATAGGTCCCAAGTGGAGTATCTCTGGTTCTGTAGTTACAGGAATTCATGAAACAAGAGGCTTTTGATTTGAAGGATTAAAAGAGTTGGCCCTTCTTGACATTTAATAGGATGCCCCAAGCTGCTATTTCTGATTAAAATATTTGTGCAGAAACTCCTGCCCTGTGTATTGTCAGGTTCATGATTTTCCTATTTCTCTTAAATGTCTGGTCTGCAATGCCCTGTTATTTTCTGAGAAACTCCTGCGTTGTGGTTGTGTGTTTGTTTTGCAGTGTTTACTCATTTTTGAGAGGCCATGTGGAAAGTACTTGTGCTTGAGATTTATAAAATTTGCTCATACCAAAACTGTCTTACTGGAGAAATTCAATGCTCTTAGGACTGTATCTGAACCAAATACATTTTAATATGTATTTATATTGATTAATTCTTTGTAAAACTTAATTCAGTGAGTATTTCTTGCATCTACCCCTCTACCTAGCTACCTACCTGTCTACCTATTTCTAGGCTTAGGATTCCTGGAGGGAATCTTATATGGAGTTGAGCATATAAGCTTTGGTTTCAGACATGGGTTCAAATCCTGTTGATGTCACTTAGGAACAGTGTGATCATGTGACCCTGAGCAAATTACTTAGCTACTCTTAAGACTCATGACCTATATCAAAGAGTTGTAAGAATTAAATAGGTAATATAATGGAAAACTTGGCCCGATGCTGGTATATAGTAAGCTCTTACTAAAATATTAGCTACTTGCATTAGCATCATGTGGGTAGCAGGATTACAGGTAAATGACTTCAATTGCCTAAGATTTCATTTTTTCATGAATTAAGGCTTGCTCTGATAAAAATGATTCATATAATTTTCAAAATGATACGTATAATTTTTAAAATTGATAGTCATTTTTTTTTTTAAAGCTGTTAAAGTGATAAAAATCCAGTAAGAGCCCTCAGCCCTCTTGTCTCTGGGCAATAACCCAGCAGCCTTTTATCACCTATAGTTTAGCAACTGGATTTCAACTCCCACACAGTCTGCCCAGGGTCTGAAGATCTCCCCTTCTAAGACCAGAATCTACAAGGTTTTTTCTGTTTTTTGTTTTTTTCACTTGTTTACTGGGGATCCATAAAACATTGAGGCAATCTAAATGACAAACAGCAGCTGACAAACTAAGAAGAAAATGAGGAGGAAATAACTATCTAACATCTAGTGAGTGCTTAGGCTACATTTTCGTTTAATTTGCATTGACTCCTCTACCTGGGGGTGGGGGTGGGTAGGAACTTTTATGCCCATTCTGCAGAGGAGACCAGTTCTGAATTAAGTAATCTGAAGTTGTACAGAAAGAAGCTGGTAGTATAGATTGGAACTCTGTGAAGCTGGCACAGCCAACCAGCAGGCGGAAGCTTTTCTTTCTTTTGGTGTTGTGGCCAAGACTTACATGGATTCAGCCTACCTTTGTGTGCAACTGGTCCCTGTTTGTAGCCAGCATCTGTTCTGATTGGTCCATTCCTATGCTGTCAAATATTACAAGTATTCCCTTCTGGTTAGGGAAAATTGTCATGTTGTAGGAAGCCAGATGTCATTTATTTGGGAGGCATTGATGGGAAAGAAGTAGAAAAACGGGAGGCAGAGGGAGAGAGGAAGAGGAGAGGAAGAAGCAGCAGAAATAAGTACAGAGTGAAGGGGAGATGGGGAACATATCCCCATATGGGATATCTTCCCTTTTAGGAGGTTCATCTCTTAAAAGGCCATTCTCCTGGAAAGCATGTATAACATGCACTAATATCTTTAGATTGTTCAGAGAGCTGAAGCAGGATCCTGAACCATAGAGATGCTTAACCTGGCTTGGAAAATGTTTCAAAGGAAAAATTTGCCTGCTGCATTCCTAAGCTTTCAGAGAACACAGGTCTTTTAAAGTTTATTTTACATTGAGCAAGGCAGTGCCTGTCACACACTGATTTCTCCCTCCCCTCTGGGTCTCAGCTGTCTTCCTAATAGGCAGCTGCCCAGAGTGGAGTGTGGCATTGTTAACCATCAGGGGTGACCAGCCTGTCAGCCTGTCTGGCTGGAACCCTGGACGCTGGAGGCGCCTGACAGCAACCCCATTTGCATCCTGTGTAGAGAGCACCCGCATCCTTTCTCATTAAGAGAAAAGTTACCTTAAACACCAGACACACTGGCAACTGGAGACCCTCAAGTAGCTTCTTTTGGATCTCATCCTTGACTGTGACAGCATCAGGAGTGGTAGTTTCCAAATTGTATTCTTTTTACAACATTTAAAACTATTTTCCCAGGTAAGATTTCTTCCACTGAGCACAACGAGAGGTAACAGATTATGGAGAAGTTGTTCTGGTTAAAGAATGAATGAGAAGCCTGAATCTCCTCTGCTTTATCCGGGGAATACCTCTAAATAATCCCAGGGTTCCTAGGAACACAGTTTGAGAACTATGGTTCATGGCACAGGGCAATTTTAATCTTCTAGCATTTCCCTTCCTGTTTTTTTTTTTTTTTTTAACTTGTGCTTTAACTGAGTGACTTCTATAGTTTGCATTCTCAAATGGCAAAGGGTTAAGAATACTATAAAAAATTAAACCAAGCCCTTCTGAGGACAATTTGTAAGACCTGTGTTCCAAATGGCTTTGGGGAAGGGATGTGACATTGTATAATGACTTCTTGGAAAATTTGTTTGTTACTTTTTCCCCTTTCTCTATCTCCATTCTTCTCTCCCTCTTCTCCCCCCCACCCCATTCCTGATTTGATGAAACTGTTTGTGATGTCCAGCATATATTTTACTGTTCACTGTGTGTTGTTGTACTTTAGCAATTTATAACTATGATCAATGTTGTGACCTTAGGGAAATTGCTTATATAATTATAGAAAGTTTACAGTCGTAAGACAAGGAATGGGGAAAATATATCACTGTAAAATATAAATATGTTTAAATTACATTTAGGATTTGGAATAGTTCCTTGCTTGTGTTTTACAGAGTAATCTGTGATTTAAATCAGGTTTAGTTGTGTTTTTTCCCCCCTAAATTGGGTATTATAAATCAAGAGTAGATGCTGGATATAGCACACAAGAGGATTTCTTATACATTTTAATGTTGCATAAGTAAGAAATACCAGTAGTTCAGCAGTAAAATTGCAAATGTAAGCAAAAGTGAAGATTTTTCCAAATTTAACTAGGTTGCATTTGTTTAGTAAACTCTAGCAATAATTTACTGTTTTATTACGTTTGCCTTTGAAATCTGGGCTGACTTTTTTGTTCCCTTCCTTAAGGAAGAAAAGGGAGGTACATTACTATAATTGCTTGGAGCTAGAAAAAAACAAGAGTACCATTTTGCTTTCCCCACCTGTGATACATAAACTTTAAAAAAGGAGAAGGGTGGGTAGAACACTTGTTAGGATTAAATGTATTCATGGATGTATCAGTCACACAAGCAGGGTGTTTATTTTTGGTAGGGTCAGGCTTTCCATTTGTGGCATCTGGTATGAGACTGTGTTTTTGTGCAAAAAGTTAAGTGATAGGCCCAGTTTTGCACGTGTAAGCTGCTGGTAAGGATTGGGGCTAGGGAGATGGGGAAGCCAATACAGCCCATTCAACTGTGAATGGGTTCATGTCTTGCTTCAGATCTTTTGGGGTCTCTTAGAAGACAGGTAGGTTTCATTCAAGATCGTCTCTCTTATGCCATACGGGTGAATTTCAGTGTGTGAAGAGGGGTTGAGTGTTCTAGAATGGATGCTGGCATTGGGGAGAAGGTGGGCGGAGGGAAGGATTTCTCAGTGAGCGACGTGGCTTAGCGTGCTATGCTCCTGACGTGTCAGATTGTCGCCCACCACCCCTCCTCCCGCCACGTGCTTCAGATGGTTAACATGGACCCCAGCTTAGTTTAACTGTGGTTTGAGAGAAGTGAACTCTGGGATTGGGTTGGATGATGTTGATTAATAGGAGTGAGAGGGTGAGAGACTCCAGGGCCAAGCAGTAGGTCCATCTTGGTGGCATCTGATGTTGATTGGCTTTGTCCTGCGCGGCTGCGCTCGGAGAGCGGACATTAAGATTAAGTGATGCTGTCGTGTTGAGGAGCACGGCACTGCATCATTCTGGGAAGAGACAGCTGGGGTGGTTAATCCTTCATCACCAAGGGAGCACTGCCAGCGGAAAGATATACAGCCAAAGATAACCCTCCATAACTTGTGCTAAAGATCAGAAAACTTTGAATTCACATCCATCTGCTTAGTCTGGGGTGAAGATGAAAGATAGGCAGAATAGGAAATAAAAAACTCCTGAGGGATTAATCTTAGGCACGGTATGTAGCCCACAGAGTGAGCAGGCGGGAGAGAAACTTTTACATGGCGTTTAAAAGGGAATTAAATGCACCCGGTTTCACAGCAGCCTCTTAAAGTAAAATTAAATGATACATACTCTGATTTTTGTGTTATATTCTCACCATTTCACCCCAAAAGGCTGTCCCCATCCCTCTTAGACCTCCTTTAATTTTTTTTTAAGGAGGTACTTTTAATTCTATACTTAGGGACAAAAGTATGTGGGCAAAGAATGCTGGGGGTACCTAATCAGTAGAAAGAAGAGCTTTTTGTTCCTCTCCCTTTGTGATTTCAGCAGGATATTCACAAAGGGTGTGTGTGTGTGTGTGTGTGTGTATGTATTTGTGTCTGAGTGTGGATTTGAAATGCTCTTGTTGTGAATATTCCTCAACAGCTGCAATGATTTTATATATCACATGTAATCGAATTATGCATTGTTGTCATACCAAAGTGATGTGCAGGGGGAAAATAAATCAGGGAGGGAAATAAATTAGAGGCCACTCTCACATCTGCAGCTTCTCTGTTAGCACAGTGGTCAGGCTGGGAATGTCTGGTGCGAGGTGAGAATGTTAGGGACCTACACGCTCTGTCCTCAAGTGACTTTCTGTGTTGAGTTTAAAGGGAAGCTTTGTTTTTTGTGTTGTTTTAAACCCTTTAAGTATATTTTTTGTCTTTTCCCTTGCCCGTTTGGTATTTGAAAGTCTGAATGAGAGTCTCACTTTGGGGCCTGCACATCTCACTGATGTGCAGAAGCAGTCCATTCTTCTGCCTGGCTTAGCATCACTTGGGCTCTACAGGGCTGTAACCATTCTAAGGGTCTGAATGGGGAAAATCTGGGGCAGTTGAATGAGGAAGTAGAAATGACAATTCAGAATGATTGAGAGAGACCTGGGTTGAATTTCCTGGTAGGCATTGTGAACTTGGACAAGTTCTTTTCTCTCTCTGAGTGTGTTACAAATGAAAAAAATGAATGTCAAGCAAGAGGAGGTGAATTGTCAAAGGAAGGAGAAAGGGTCAGTGTACCCTTGGGAAAGAAAAAAACATGAAGTTCTGTATTTTGGGTTAGATGGTTCGACAATCCACGTCTTTCTCTGATTTACCAGGGAAGGCGTGCTACAGAAAATGACTATCTGTATGGAAAATTTACATCTCGGATGGTCCAGGATAGTCTTGATTTTTAACATGCAAATAATGTATTTATACATGTATGTGTGAACATAGCACATACATGTACATATTAAAATTTATTTGAAAGTTTATTTCAAAGTTTATGGTTTACGGTTTGTTTTTATTTTCAATAGACAACGCATCAAGTGGCTAAGGGTGATTTAATCTCTATGCCTTTGCAGGACTTTTTTTTATTAAAAATTTTTTTTGATGTTTATTTTTTGAGAGAGAAAGAATGAGTGGGGGAGGGGCAGAGAGAGAGAGAGGAGACACAGAATCTGAAGCAGGCTCCAGGCTCTGAGCTGTCAGCACAGAGCCTGATGCAGGGTTCAAACTCAGGGACCACGAGATCATGACCTGAGCTGAAGTCAGATGCTTAACTGACTCAGCCACTGAGGTGCCCTTGTAAGACTTAATTTAAATAAATCTTCAAAAAAGATAAATATCTCTTGTCAGACCATGAGATTTCATTTTGGATCCAGAAAAAAGTTTTGGTGAATTTGGGGAGAAAGTATATTCATAATATCTGATGTACCAAGCTTTAGGTAAAAGACCTATTTCATCCCAGGAGGAGCTGGTCCAAAGGTCTCTCTTCTTGAAAGACCATTACATTGGGTTCACTTGACCTTCTCGAAAGTGGTAAAAGAAACTTAACATTCTCAACAGATTCATCAACAGGAAGAGAAGAGGATAGTAAATCTGAAAGTGTGCCACTATGTGGAGGTTTGCATGGGAAGATGCACAAAGAAGAGTATGACTCAGATGTCCTCATCTGTTTGAATCTTAGTCTCAAATCCTAAATCTGCTGAGCCTAGACGTTTCCCTGCCAGATAATCCTGAGTATCCAGGCTTGAGTCACCGACCCGAGTGGCCAGCAGACCAGATTGGGGGATGGTTGATATGTTCCAAGCTTAGAGTAAAATGGAATTTGTGGGAGATGTGATATAAGGGCTTCCATTTGGGGCAGTGATTGCTTTTCGGGGAATTTTATACTTGGGAACAAATCATTGGGCCAGTGAATGTCAGTGACTCCTGGGTGGTATATATATTTTTTCTAGTGGGATGCCCAGATACCAAGTTTTTGCTGTTCTGGTGAGTGTAGGTTTTCTGTTGTCTGGTCTTTGGGGAGATTTGACTAGTTTCAAGGACAGTGGAAACCTCTCTGTATCCCCTGAGCATCTGATGAGATTTTGGCCAAACATTTCTCAGCTCCTATTTACTGTTGTAGTAAGCTGACATGTGTGACACAGGTGTACGTTGTATTTTGCAAATGTTAGAGTGGAAGAGCAGTAAGGAAGATAGGGCACTAACCCTATAATCAACAGACCTGGGTTTGGTTTTGACTTGGCCTTTGCTTCCCTGGTTTCCCAGTGTTCTTGTTAGCTGTCACTGTGTTACCTCAAAACGGAGAGACTGGAAACTGCCATTTTGTTACACTCATGGAGTCTCTGCATCAGGAATTGAGACAGGACAGAGTGGAATGGGTTGTCTTTGGTCTCCAAGCTTGGAGCTTCCATTGGAAAGAGTAAAAAGCTGGGGGTGAGTTGATGCAGGGGGCTGGAGTTCTTCATCTGAAGGCTCACTCACACATGTGTCTTCATCTAGGCTGGGATGATTCAGCCACTAGAACTGCTGGATGGAGCCCTATACACGGGCTCTTCATGTGGCTTGGCTTCCTCACAGTGTGGCTGCCTCGGGATATTGGTTGGAGTTTTTACATGGCAGCTCAAGGCTCCAAGTGTAAGTGTTCCAGTGCTGAAACTGTCCCACAGTGTCACTTCCATGTGCTCTGTCCATTACAGCAACATGAGCCTGCCCAGATCCAAGGCAAGGGGCATTAGTCTACCATGTGATAAAGAAATAGTAAGATCACATTTTAGAAGAGCATATTGGGTGGGAGAGGTGTCATAGCCATCTTTGGAACATAGGACACATTCAGATTTCTTTTCTGTGAATGACTAACAATGAGCCAGGGTGAGAGTTAACTAAGACCTCTTTCAACATTAAAAGAAAAATCCAGGTTCCTTTAAAAAAATAATAATTTACAGGGGTGCCTGGATGTCTCAGTTGCTTGAACATCCGACTCTTGATATCGGCTCAGGTTGTGATCTTGCAGTTGTGATCACATGTCAGGCTCCTCACTGAGTGTGGAGCCTGCTTGGGATTCTCTCTTAGCCTCTCTCTCTCTGCCCCTTTCCCCACTCATACTCCCTCTCTCTCTGTCTCTCAAAATAATAAAATGATAATTTACAAAGTGGCTTTATCAGAGAGTCTACTTTAGGAAATCTTTATCTAGATAGGTGACCTAGGACAGTCTAAAATAATCTGTTAGGCAACATGAATGACACTGAAACAAGGGATGCAGGTCCTGTTTTTTTCCTCCCTACATTATTTCTACTGAGTTTTATGCTACAGTGATTTTTTAGTCCCGCTTTATTTCTTATGGCATGTGGGTAATTAGGTGACAAGCTCATATCTCAACAGAGTTGCCATGAATGTTGATTTGGACAGGAGTTAAATGTTTGGTAAATAGGCTTTAGGACCGGAATGTAAGTTGGGGACCTGAGAGGTGACTGGGTTTTGAAATAGGACCTGTGAACACTTGTGGCTATCATCTTATACTGACACAGGGATTCGGATGGACTAGATGTTGAACTTCTGGAGAAAGCTTTTTCCTTGATGGGGAGATTAAATTGTCACCTCTGGCATTGGTATAGATCTGACACTGGATATGAGGTCTGAAGGAGGCTGGCCATTGGGCAGTTGCCCCCAAGAAGGCATCACAATTAAGGGAAGGGGTTAATACACTGACAAATGTTTCAGTTTACAGGCACTGGCCCCTCTTTGTTCTGTTTTATCATACACATTCATCACGTTCAACCCGGCAACCCAACCAAATAGCTATTTAAGTTGTAAAAATGAATCATAGCACAATTTCATGAACTGTGTGATATACCTGAACCTAATCACATTATACAACAGGTCCTTTGCCAGCTTGGTGTACCTGATTCTGGGCTTCGTCAGAATGAGTAAATAAATAGGCTTCATTAAATGTAATAACAGTAAGGTGGTCAGGCCAGTTGGGTTGTGGGACCAGGTAAGGAAGCATCCAGATGTTTCACACTGGACCATGGTGCCCTTCCAAGCTAGCTCACCCTTGAAAGGCCCACAAATCACGTTGGCCATCTTCTGTCTTCTGCATGTGGCCAACCAATTTCCTAGATTATTAAGTAAATGGCAGGAGACATCCTGGGACAAGGATGTAAACCTCATAAATGAGAAGTACAAGGAAGGGCACTACTCCAGCTCATTTCCACAGAATTGCAGGGCTCACTTACTTTGTACTGACTGTGAAGATGGATAAACATATGGTCTCTACCCCCAGGACTACTCTTAACAATGGGGCCCACTCATGCGTCAAAAATCTTTCTAGGTGCTTTTTATGTGTTTTTTATTTGACTGTGAAAGATTAATCTTGAACTGTAATATCATCTCCATTGTTAAAGATGAGGAAATGGAAGCTTACAGCTTACAGAGGTCAGATAACTTATTCCAGGTCACCCAGCTAGTAAATGTCAGGGTGGAGATGGGAACCACTTTTCAGTGGTGGAAGAGGCCAGAGAGGAGGGTGGGTTGTGGTCAGCAGAAGGGCCTAAGGAGTTTGGAGCAGCCTGGTGGTAGAGGTGCCCATGTGCCTTACCTGGAGAGTTAGACTCATCCATCACCTGGGTGCCAAGACGTCCATTAGCTGGTGGATGGCTGTAGCAGAGCTTACTGAAGGGGTGGGAGCAGGCCCAAGAGACCTGCATAGCACCCGGTGTCAGGAGGTAGGAAGAGTGTGGCCCGAAGCACCAGACAGTGAAAGTGATGAGTCGGAACTGGGGAAATACTGCTAGGGTGGAATCTGCTCCTTGTAAGAGAGCCTCCATGTTGCCTTCCTTCCCAATACTGACAGCACCTTGTATTCATTCTGTCTTTCTTCCCTGCCTTCCCCACTTTTTCATTCATCACTTTACCTTTTTGTCTCCCTCTTTGTCTTTTCATTCTTTTCTTTTGTTCCCCTTTTCATTTCTCTTCCCTTTCCTTTGCTGCCCTGGTGTTTGCTTTACTCTGCTCCTGAACACTTTGTAATCACCCCACCTCCATTCCTCCTCCCCCTCTTCTGCTTCCTTTTCCTATGGAATATATAAATAAATATATATGGTTTTTTTTTTTTCTGTTTTTCTCTTGGTTGTGTCAGCATATTTTAGACTGCTGGGCTTTGCATGTTTTGCAGCTGGTTTTGATGCAGTTGTCAGACGGTGATGGATGACTATCATCATTTAAAGTGTAAAAGAAAATGCCTTGGCACACACAGACATGATCCACTGCCGTCTGCCAGCCTGGATAGGCATGGCCACCATTTTCTTCGCCCCTCTTCTGCCTCCCTCCCTGCTCACACTGCCCTTGCCAGAATCTACAAAAGTCATCGTGAGCTGAGCAGCACCGGGCTCTCGCCTTCTATAATATCACTTTGGTAGTTGTCAGATCATATGAAACGTCAAAATTCATGTGGCCTCTGTGAAGAGATATATTTAGTACAGCTGCTGCATACCTACATGCTACCCCTGACACTGACATATTAGTTATGCTGTCTTTTGCAATCTGATATCTTTAAATTTGCCACCTTGTTAAGTTTTGATTAATGTGATTCCATTTCACTAAAGTAATTGGCTTGGCCTGTTGTAAAAAATAATCAGCCCCCTCTACGGAACAAATGCTAGAACATGCTAATGAGGGAGTGAGTTCGTTACAATGATGGCGTGGACTGACAGTTATTAATGATTGTTATGATAAACAGACGAGTGTGAATTGGGATGAGTTGGGCAAAAGTGACAGTTTAAAAATAACGTATATTGGAAAGTACTAACGAAGTAATATACTGTTAGGAAAACAATCATGCAAGTTGTCAAGGAAAGAAGTGTAATTATACAGCCACATGGGCTGCTTAGGAGGACAGGGACCTGCCTGATAATGGACACATTTTTTGTTGGCAAGAGGGAAATATGTTATGGCAGAAAGAGGTGCAGATTGATAAATTAATTGGTCCCTCTCACAGCTCTGAGAGCAAACTTGGCCGGCAGTCATCATGCAGATTAGGGAGATGATGTTTGCCCAATGCCTCTTTCCCCCAGAATCTCCCCAGTCCTTGTTGCCAGGCTTTTCTGAGGCCTCTCTTGTTGTCTCTTCTTCCCATCCAACTTCATGTGCTGCAACAAGTCATAGAAATGAGTCCTGAGGCAGGCCACACCAAGTGCAACCTTGAGCTGGATGGAATGCTTGCTGCCATGTCTAATTTTTTTTTTTTTTTTAAAGACCCTAAAGACTGAAATGCTGTATTGTTGCTAAAGTCTCTGGCTGTGATGGAGGCACTCAGGGGTGCTTTCCAGCTCTGTGAAGGAGACCATGAGGGCTCACACAGGCTGGTACTGTGCACAAGGGAGGTGCCAAGTCTGTATTTCTAATGCCAGCAAGCTGCTGTTGGCTTTTGCATAATTAGGCAAGACAGAAATTTGTGTGTGTGTGTGTGTGTGTGTGTGTGTGTGTGTGAGAGAGAGAGAGAGAGAGAGAGACAGAGAGAGACAGAGAGAGAGACAGAGAGTCTGTTTCAGATAAATGTGCAAAGTGGGAGGAGGAGGGGAGGCATGTTCTTGAAGAAAGAGTCGACTGGACTTCATGGTTCATGGCCATCCCACCCCACTGGTGTTTGCTGACTTGACAAAGAAGGAAGGCAGGTGAAAGGAGATGGAGACCATATTTTGTGATGCCTCTACAGAAATGGGTTCTAGATTTGTGTCTTGGGGAAGACCTTTGATTGCATATAACCAGTAATCAATTTAAAGTAGCATAGCATAAATTGAGGATTTATAAAGATACTGAGTTATCTCATGGAACCCATGATCAAAGATGTAGCTGGACTTCACAGTGAGTGGGAATCAGACTTGGAGAGGGACCAAGGTGTCCAGTCTAAATCTCCCTTGATCAATTTTTCTCTCTCTGACCCCCCAACACCACCCCTTTCTAAAGCTGCCATCCATCTCCCTCCCCACCAAGCCATGAGAGCCAGGAAAATGAAGGTAAGTCCTGGGGCTTACAGATAGTGTTTATCTGAAGATAGGGTGTCTATCTAAGTCTATCCAGACTTCTTAGAAAGGGAGCTTGATTTCCCTCTGGGTGGCCCACATACTGTGGTTTAGGGATATAGCAAGGAGCCTACTGATGGTGACTGTGATGCTTTGTTTTTCACAAAACTATTATATCAGGATGTACATTAATTAAGTCTTCACAAACACCCCATTAGGCAGGTGCTGTTCTACTCATTGGACAGATGAGGAACATGAAGCCAACTTTTGTGAACTTGCCCCTCAATCACAGTAAGGGGCAGAGTGGGGGTTTTAATCAGAGCTCTCTTTAAGT